>NW_006949633.1:0-757 GCF_000164805.1 Carlito syrichta | reverse complement strand
AATAGATAAATAATAGATGGTGGCTCAGTGCAGAGATAAGGGAACACTATACACTGTGGTGGGATTCTAAATTAGTACAACCTCTATGAAAATTAAACAACTAAAAGTAGACTTACCATTTGATCCAGCAATCCCACTACTAGCTATCAACCCAAAGGTTCAGAGGTTGTTATATAACAAAGACACCTGCACCCACATATTCATTGAGCACAATTCACAATTATAAAGATATGAAATTAATCTAAATGCTCAACAACTGATCAGTAAATAATGAAAGTTTGATATATATACACTGTGGAATACAATTCAGTTATCAAAAAAATGAAATATGTTTTGCAGCAACTTGGTTGGAATTGAAGAACATCATTCAAAGTGAACTAACTTAAGAACAGAAAACCAAACACCACATGTTCTCTCTTGTAAGTGAGAGTTAAACTAAGGACATGGAGAATGGTATAATGGACACTGGAGATTCAGAGGGGTAGGAGAGAATGAGTGGAGGGACAGAAAAATCACTTGTTAGGTTCAATGTGCACAGTTGGGGATGGTGGGTACACTTGAAGTCCAGACAGAAACATTTTTTATACCCCCAGGCTATTGAAATAAAAAATGTTTTAATTTTTAAGATCTTACATTACCATGGCATATTTACCAAATTTAATGAACTAATACTGGTACATTAAAATTAACTAAAGCCCATATTTTCTTTCTATTTTCTTAGTTTTAACCTAACATTCTTTATCTGTTTCAGGATCCC
>NW_006949632.1:0-7312 GCF_000164805.1 Carlito syrichta | reverse complement strand
AATTCAGAGTTAATTTTTTGTGAAGGGTGTAAGTTCAGTGTCCCTCTCTCCAATACTTGGCAACCAGTGATTTTTCAGTCTTCATAGATTTGCCTTTTCCAGAATATCATATAGTTGGAATTATACAATATGTAACCTTTTCAGAGTGGCTTCTTTCATTTAGTAATATGCATTTAAGGTTCTCCTATGTCTTTCATGGCTTTATAGCTCATTTCTTTGTAGTGCTGACTACTATTCCAGTGTCTGAATTTGCCACACTTTATTACCCATTCACCCAATTAAGTATGTCTTGGTTGCTTTTGAATTTTGGCAGTATTGAATAAAATTGTTATAAACATTCATGTGTAGATTTTTGTGTGGACATAAGTTTTTAACTTCTTTAGGCAAGTACCAAGAAACACCATTGCTGAATTGTATAGCAAGAGTATGTTTAGTCGAATTGTCAAAGCAGCTGTACCATTTTGCTTTCTCACAACAATAAATGAGATTTCCACAATCTCATCAGCACTTGGTGTCCTCAGATTTGGCCATTCTGAGGGCTGTGTAGTGGTATCTCATTGTTGTTTCAATTTGTATTTCCCTGATGATATTCGATGTGGAACATCTTTTCATATGTTCATTTGCTATATGTATATCTTTGATAAGATATCTGTTAAGGCCTTTGGCCTATTTATTAAGTGGGTTTTTTTGTTCTCTTACTATTGAGTTTTAAGATTTATTTTTGTATTTTGGATAACAGTCGTTTATCATATGTGTCTTTTGCAAATATTTTCCCCCAGTCTGTGGCTCATCATCTAGTGTCTTGACATTGTTTTTAACAGAGTCAACGTTTTTTTTTATTTTAATGAAGTCCAGCTTACTAATTATTTATTTTGTAGATTTTTGCCTTTTGTGTTGTATCTAAAAGTCACTACTATACCCAAGGTCATCTAGGTTTTCTTCTATGTCATCTTCTGGGGGTTCCATAGTTTTGTGTTTTACAATTAGGTCTATGATTCATTTTGAGTTAATTTTTGTGGAGGATGGAAAGTTTGTGTCCAGATTCATTTTTTATAGATGATGCCTTGTTCCAGCACCATTTGTTCAAAAGACTATTTTTGTTCACTTATATTGCCTTTGCTCTTTTGCCAAAGGTCAGTTTATTACATTTTGTGGGTCTATTTGTGGGCCTCTATTCAGTTCCATTGATATATTTGTCTATTCTTCCACCAATACCACACTGTATTGGTTACCATTAGTTTATAGTAAGTGTTGACATTGGGTAGTGTCAATTCTCTAACTTTATAATTCTTCTCTCAATCTCATGTTGGCTATTCTGGGTCTTCTGTCTTTCCATATACATCTTAGACACTATTTGTACATATTCACATAATAATTTTCTGGGATTTGGATCTGGATTGCACTGAATCTGTGAAGTTGGGAAGAACTGATATCTTGACAATATTAAGTCTGTCTATCCATGCACATATCTCTCTATTTAATTTTTCTTTGAGCTTACTCCATCAGAGTTTTATAATTTTTCTAATACATATCTTGTGCATATTTTGTTAGATTTGTACCTAAATATTTCATTTTTGGAGGTGTTAATGTGAAGGTACTGAGTTTTTTATTTCAAATTTCATTTGTTCATTGCTCATATGTAGAAAAGCATCTGATGTTTGCATGTTAGCCTTGTATCCTGTAACCTTGCTGTAATCACTTATTAGTTACAGGAGTTTTTTGTCAATTACTTCTAATTTTGTGTATGTATGATCATATCTGTGAACAATTTTATTTCTTTCTTTCCAATCTGTATACATATTTTTTCTTTTTCATGTCTTATTGCAGTCACTAGTGCTTCCAGTATGACTTTGAAAAGGAGTGATAAGAGGGGAAATCCTTTCCTTGTTTCTGATTTTAGCAAGAGAACTTTGAGTTTCTCACCCCTGAATATGTTAGTAGATTGCTTCAATGATATTCTTCATTACTTGAGGAAAATTCTCTCTATTCCTACTTTACTGAGATTTTTAAAAATCATGAATTGCTTTTAGATTTTGTCCAGATGTCTTTTCTACATCTAATGATATGATCACGCAATTTTTCTCCTATAGCCTGTTGATATGTGATGAGTTATATTAACTGATTTTGAATGTTGAATCAGCCTTGCATATCTGGGATAAATCCCACTTGGTGGTATACAAATCTTTTGCTGCATTCTTGGATTTGATTTGCTATAATAGTCTGTTGAGAAGTTTTGCATCTGTGTTCGTGAATGATATTGGTCTTTAGTGTGTGTGTGTGTGTGAGTGTGTGTGTGTGTGTGTGTGTGTGTGTGTGTGTGTGTGTGTGTGTGTGTGTTTTGTAATGTCTTTGACTGGTTTTGGTATTGAAGTAATGCTGGCCTCATAGAACAACTCAGGATGTATTCTCTCTGCTTTAGCCTCTGAAAAAGGTTGTAGAGAATTAGTGTAATTTATTTCTTAAATTTTTCAGTGTCACTCTGGTCTCTTACTGTTACTCACTACCTGAGCCCTTGACTCTCGGCTCCACCTATTTTATTAGATATTTTAAAACAAACTGCTTCCAGCTTTGGCAGTAAGATAGACTACTGTGTTCCTGGGGCTCTTTCTGGAGCTCATTGTTAAGAAAGGCATGATTACTCCTTATGGTTCCTTCCCTGTAGATGTAGTGCAACTAGTGAAACACACCTGTTCTTAACTATCCTCCTTTATTTGATTTGTGATTTTTTAAAAAGAAGCTGTGTATGCACAAGTCTGTGTCTTCCTCCCCTATTTCTTCTTGGGCTCATACTAAATATGTTGTAGTTGCTGTTCTCACATGGAAACTCTGGCAATAGTCCAACACTACCTGTGACATATGCTTGATTCTAGAGCCTGTACTAAAGATTCACCTGGCCTAAATATTTGCTACACTTAGCAATAGCAGCTCTCAGTAAAAAAGATGGCATTTTGGTTTTCCATTTGCCTATGTTTTCATATCTCTCACCTTTTTATACATTAAATTAGAAAGGGGATGCTGTTATTTAGTTTTGTGTAAACTTCACTACAAGCCTCTATTGCCAGATCAGTTTCCTCCACAGCTGTCCTGCTTTGGTGACAGGGATTTGCACAATTTTTCTTTCTTCCTTTTTTTTGAGACAAAGACTTGTTCTGTTACTAAATTGGAGTGCAGTGGCAGAAGCTCACTACAGCCTTGAATTTCTGGGCTCAAGTGATCTGCCCACTTCGGTTTCCTGATTAGCTGGGACTATAGGTGCATGCCATGTCACCTGGTTAATTTTTTTCATTTTTTAAATAAAAACAAGGTCTCACTATATTGCCCAGGCTTGTCTTGAACTCCTGACCTCAAGCAATCTTCTTGCCTTGACCTCCCAAAGTTCTGAGGCTATAGGCATGAACCATAGACTTTTACTTCACTCCTTCTCCTCACCATCTGGGAAATGATATGCCTGAATGGCAAAGAAGTGCAAGCTATGGTAACAATCAGTCAACAGCCTCTGTCTTTGCTGATATACCTAGTTGTGAAAATATTTAACTACTAGCCAATCCATAAATCTCCATCTGGTTGGTCAGTAAGCTCTCAGAATCCATTTCAAAGGACTTGCTGAAATCTAAAGGCATATGTGTGTTGTACTTGATTGGTAAAAGTACCAGTAAAGAAAATAAGGCTAAGTTTATTTTGATTTTTTGTTGGTAAATTCTACCAGATTGATGGCAAAGCTAAATCTTATATATTTTTTATAACTCCTGTGACAATGATGCATTGCATGCTCAATAAATGTTTGATGAATTAATTAATTAAACAAATCTTTGCTAACTCCTAATAATTATCTTTTTAAGTTATGAATATTTATAAACCATCTTTTTAATGATAATTTCTTCAGTATTTTCTTTAATTTCAAACTCATTTATATATATCTAGAATCTTTTCTTTTTGCCTTGTTTCTAAAACAGATCAATATTTCTCTTCCTGCAGTCTTCCAGCCTACCTCCTTCTCCATCATTTTTTAATGAGCAGTAATGCTGACTCCATAAATATATATGCATTTTATTAATACATTCTGTGCCCTGAGATGTAATTATTCTGGTCCTGGGAATTTGAATTTTTTTAAGTATATTAAATGTTCTCAATAGAGTACCATACGTTCTCACTCAGAAGTGGACCTTGAGCAATTATCACAATACTATAAGAAAGGGATTGGCAGTAGTGGGAAACTGCCAGGGGAAGGGAGGCACACCTCATCAACAAGGGTACCTGCATAATGAACATTTGTTTACTAACCCTGAATTGCACCCCATAGCTTTAGAATAAAGAATAAAAATTTTAAAAAGTTCTCTTATTGTTATCCTCTATCTTCAGGGAAGTGTCTTCTTAAAGACAGCTTTTTTTACCATTTATAGTTAGAATTTGTTGCCTTTGGCCGTAAGGCAAAGCAGGAATTGAGTCAGTTGCTTTTCTGTCTGTTGTGTATTAACATTCTAATATCAGCACCCCAAAAAGTGTATCTTTCTTCTCTTCTTTGTGGCATTATTTACAACTTTGTTGACCTCTGCTTTTCATGGCAACATCCATTGGGGTTTATATAATTTGCTGGGTTTTTTTACTACAGTTCCCTTCTGGATTTTGTACAAATGCTTATATTTAAAGAATAGAACACAGAAGACACTCTTGTGATCACTCCCTTTCTCTGAGAGTGCACTGTCAGATTCAGGGTTTGTGTGACATCATCATGCTCTTTGACTACAGTTGATTGGACCAGGGACAGACATGCAGGAAATTAGACTCTCTCTCCCAGCAATTTGGCATTTTAGTTTGGGCTGGTCATTTGAATGGAGAGATCATGAACTCAGAAGTTGTCAAGTGGGACATAATTAGACTGTACACAATGAATTGGTGAAAGGAGATTGACAGATGTGAGGAGTGAAGCAGAGATAGTGAATCAAGAGAGACAGTCCTGATGGTTTTCAGTCCCAGTAAGTAATGACAGGATATCTCTAGACATGATAATTTATTTTCTCTACTCCTTCCTCTGCCATTATGCGGTGGACTCTAGGCCCTTGGTCATCCCTTGACTCTCTATGTTATAGGATAGAAGACAAAAACTGCTTGATGACAACACAGTGAAGCAGTAGAGGGCTGTGGTGAAGAGCAATGTTCTTGAGCCAGGCCATCTTTTAGAAGAATCCTAACTGCATCCCTTCCTGGCTATGACACTACAAACAAGCTGCTTAACTACTCTGTGTGTTCATATGTCTGATAAAGATAATGCTACCTACCTCATAGGGTTGTTGCGGCAATTAAATTAATTAAAAATATACAGGTTTTAGGATTATCATCATCATATCATAAGAGAACTAATAGGTGAATGTTAATTTTGTTTTTGCTTTTCCCTCCAAACTCCTGAACTAATTGAAGAGTAATATTCTGTGGCCCAGATGATGAAGGAACAGGGAGGAGAGTCTCTGGGGACATGGAATGTGTTGAGAGGACCAGGCAAAGAATAGGCATTAAAATGGCCTGGAAGACCAGCAGCTCCTGTAACACTCAAGAGCAGTGCCTGAGGGCAGGGCTGAAACTCAAGGCTGAGGCTGCTTCATGAGTCTGAGAAAGCAGGATCTTGCTCCCACATGTCTCCAGAGAAGCCCAAGGATCGTGGGTATGACCAACACTGCTACTTTCCAATTTTCACTCTTTCCCTCTTCTTTAGTTAAAAAAAAATGTCAAATTATCAGCTGGCCACTCATGTAAGAAACTATATTTCCCAGCCTCCTTTTAGCAAGATTTGGTCATGTGAACATTTGGCTTTCTCTGGTTGGAAGCAGGGGAAAAAATGCTTTAAAAATAGAAAAACTGGCAGTCATCGGCCAACTCCTGACAATTCTAGACCCATTGCTGAAGAGGCTTCCTAGGTTGGTTTTGCAGAAGTTGTAGGTCAGAGTTCTATAGTAAGATATGGTCTGGCAATTGTCCATTTGTAGATGCGGTTTCTCATGGGTAAGAAAAAGGGCTATACATCACTTTGGAGACATCTCCTTTAAAAAGAGGGATAGCTAAGACTGTAAACTCTAGACCCAGAATGACTCAGTTAAAATTCCAACTCTGCTACTTTTTTTTTTTAAGTTGGGAGTCTCACTCTGTCGCCCAGACTGGAGTGCAGTGGCGACTCCCGGCCACCGCAGCCTCGACTTGCTGGGCTCCGGCAATCTTTCCACCTCAGCCTTTCGAGTAGCCGGAATTACAGGCATGCGCTACCATGCCCGGCTGATTTTTTGATTTATTGTAGAGATGAGGTCTTGCTGCCCAGGCGGGTCTCGAACCCGCGAGCTCAGGCAATCCACTCACCTCAGCCTACCAAAGGCACAGGATTACAGGCTGAGCCACCGAGCCCGGCTCCAACTGTGCTACTTTTAAGCTGTGTGACCTTAAGCGAGTTGTCTAACCTCTCTGTGGTTGAAGGTGGATGAAGATGTCCCCTAAATAACCCAAAATTGGTGTCTCTCCAACCTGGCAAGACTCAAAACCAGAAGTAAGTTGATTTAAGTAAAATAAAGACGTCTAGTATTCTTGCATATCTGAGTTTGTGCTTAAGATTCACAACTACTACATGGGTTTAGCTGCCCTTGGGTTTGTCATTTTCCCCAGAATCCTTTGAATATATTCTTCTTTATTTAATTTTTAAAGTTAATTCAGAGTGAATATGTTTCTTGCACCCAAAAAGGTCATACCTAAGACGTAAACCTACCTGTGCAGTCATATGAATGTCTTAAAGCATCTCTATCTTTTATTTCTTTTAGTACCTCTGGGCTTCCTCCTTTCACCCCCTGCTGATTCAATGCTGACATGTTTCTTTCACTTCCTTGTCATTTCCAGACAACCAATCAATTGTTCCTTATCGATCTAAATCAAGTCCAGAATGGCAGTTCCTACTGCTTCCTCTACCAGCTGAGCAGGGAACTGTCAACAAGACAAGCCAAGAATTTATCAGGCATAATTCTTCCTGCAGAATGAGTCTACCTAGAGGTGTGTAGCTCCTTAAATCTTTCAGACGTGGTTTTACACATCTGGAGGACAACAGAAGAGATTCTTAGGCATAGCATGAATATCACCTATGGGAACTCTCTCTAATACATAAACCATTCATGGAGCCAACATTCTTTGAAATTGGTTGACTGTTAAATAAGCTGAAGCCAAGAGTTGGAGAGACACAGTTGGAAAAAAAAACAGAGAGAAAAGGACACCAGGAGTGTAAAACTCAAACCCCTGCTTTGCCACCGATTCACGGGGATCCAGTGAAAGCCATTTTAACTTACTG
>NW_006949631.1:0-848 GCF_000164805.1 Carlito syrichta | reverse complement strand
ACTACAGGTGTGTGTCACCAAGCCTGGCTTGTTTTTTAAAAAATGTAGAGATGGGGTCTCGCTATGTTCCACAGGCTGTTCTGAAACTGTTGGCCTCAATAGATCCTCCCACCTCGGCCTCCCAAAGTGCTGGGATTACAAATGAGAGCCACTGTGCCTGACCTGAAATGCTCTTCAGATAACAGTTACCCAAGAATGAGGCCAACTTCCACTAGTCCAGCATTTGATCTGAAGTCTGGTCCAAGAGAGAGAGCACCCACATAAAATCCTTCATCCTGTCTTTGAGGAAGAAGAGATGCAAAGAGGTTCCCAGCACCCGTCCTCCACCCACTGGGCCCACCAGCTTTCTATGTCCCCTGAGAGCCCAGCCAAGGGCCTTCCTGAGCCTTGACTATTCAGGGGTCTCTGCTGTGGCCCTGTCCAAGAGGTGAGCAACAGCCCGGCAGGAATCCAGGTGGGAGGCACCAGAAACAGGGTCCATTTAATGCTTTGCAGCCTCATGAATTTTACACCTTTGAAAATGTGTGTGCCCTGCTGACCCGGGGTACCAGGCTGCAGGTGCAGATTTAATTCTGACGTGTTGGCTGCAGTTCCCCACAATCACGCCCAGGGACGCTACAGCTCTGACTTCATCAGGCATGCCCATTCCAGGAGCAGGCACTCATTATTGATGGGGCCAGCCACCCTCCATGCACGTGGCAACTTTTGTGTTTGGCTGACTGTTTCCTTTTGTATATGTCTGTGACCTTAGCTGGAAGGCAGGGGATATTCTGTTGGGAAGGCAGAGTGACTCATGGTACTGGGGTCCAACTTGGCCTCCAATGCCTCCCTTATCAGACCTAAACATT
>NW_006949630.1:0-751 GCF_000164805.1 Carlito syrichta | reverse complement strand
TAAAGAAAATAGTATCATAATTATTGATTTACAAGAGTGTTTTTACACCATCCCCTTGCATCCAAGGGACAGACAGATTTACATTTAGCGTACAATCTGTAAACTTGATGAGACCTTACCAAAGATATCAATGATAAATTCTTCCACAAGGGATAAAAAATAGTCCGACGCTTTGTCAAAAATTTGTTGATCAAGCTGTATTACCAATCAAAAATAGACATCCTTCCCTGTATTTGATCCATTACATGGATGATATACTATTGTCTCATAAATACCATAAATATCTTATAAAAATATTGGCTGAGTTAACTGAGTCATTAAAAGATTATGGATTACAAATAGCTCCAGACAAAATTCAAACTGAGCCACACTTTACTTATTTGGGTAAAATTATTGAGGAAAATTATGTTGCTCCTCAAAAATTAAAACTAAGAGCTGATCATCTACAAACTTTAAATGATTTTCAAAAACTATTAGGAGACATTAATTGGGTCCGACCATATTTCAAACTCACTACTACAAAACCCTTGTTTGATATTTTAAGGGGCGATCCCAATCCTAAATCTCCCAAAAGCCTAACCGATAAAACAAATGAGGCCAAAAAAAGATTTCAAAACCAAAGGTAAAAAGGCTAGACTATCAACTTCCTTGGTGTCTCATAATTCTTTTTACACCTTATACACCCACAAGTTGCTTGTGACAACAGGGGCCTTTAAAATGGTTACATTTGCCTGTTACGGCTAAAAAGGTG
>NW_006949629.1:0-2715 GCF_000164805.1 Carlito syrichta | reverse complement strand
TTGAGGATTTCATTCTCTGTCCTGATCCATTGGCTATGTACTATTCTTGTACCAATACAAGGCTGTGTGATTACTGTAAACATATAGTAAAGTCTGTAGTCTGGAACTGTGATCGCTCCTGCTTTGTTTCTTTTGATAAGATTCTTTTGAATATGCGTGATTGTTTATGGTTTCTTATGAATTATTTATTGCAATTTTCAGGTCCGAGAAGAATGATGTTAACTGAAGGGTTATTTCATTGTATCTGTATATTGACTAAAAGGCTAATATGTACATTAGAAGAGGTAAGTAAAGTCACGGAAACAAGCATGTCAAATAGTCATTTATGACATCAGCCTCAGAACTTTGACATCATAATGGGAGCGATCTTTACTACTGAGCAATCCTTAGGCTTCAAGCACTTGTATACAGTGCTCTGCCAAATGTGATAGACATGGTGGATTTCATTCCCAAGAAGTGAGGGGAATCATGTGTTCACACCTATCCAAAAATTTCTCCAAGTATAAGTGATCATTCAAGAATCCTCTAAACGAGGTAGTCTTTTCTTTTTTGTAAAGCAGTGTTTATTGAAAGGACCGAGAATCTCCCAAACTGGGAGGGGACCTGTGGGGGTTACCCAAGAGGTAGTGTTTTATTATTATGGTCAGGGAGTCCTGGTGTGGTTTCATTATAGCACAACCAAATAATATTTTTGCACTTATTTGTTTAGAAACTTTTGGATATTTTGAGTATTGTGTAACAGCCTTTGAGCAGTTTTTCCTATAGGATTTGAATATTGGTTTTGCTAAGATCATAATCACTTTTGCACAATTTTCAATTATCTAAATTTTTATACTAATACAGAGCCCAAATACATAATACTTTGTACATCTCCATGTCATTTTGGATTATATTTATTGGGCCCGAAATTCTCTTTTTTCTGTATGCCTCATTGGAAATGCATGGTGATTAAAAGTATCAGAGTAACCGGACACTTTGTTGCAGACTACAGCATTATGTCTTAGGTAGAGAAAATACTAGGTGATTCAATGGAAATATTCTTTAAAAATATAAATTGGGTTACAATATAAAAGGAATATGTTTTTATATTTCCTTCAAATATAAGAAGGAAACTTTTCTCTAAGGATTGCACATCTGTAACATTTAATAAAAATTAACAAGCAGAAAACACAGAGTGCACCAAGAAAATGTACACACATTGTAATAATGGAAAAAGTTGGATAAATTACGATACTGTATAATTTTCTAAAATTTTTAAGATTTATTATGCATTCTGACTTCTGAATAGCACTTAGGTACACTGAATCTCAAGGTTCACTTTTCTATGAATGATATAGATCTGGAATCTTAACAAGTTTCAATTGAGGGAGAATAAAACATTCAGAATTTATGTGAGAAACACTGTGTGGTCAGTTTGGAAGGCATAGTTATACCACGTATTCCAACGTATTAAAGGGAAAAGGAGTTATCATTGGAGTATTACACAATTCTTAAAAAATCAATTCCTGCATAATGAACATTTCTAGGCCCAACCATGAATTGTAACTATTTTTAAAGAAAAAAAATTAAAAATATAATAATCAAATAAAGTCTTGCATGTTTACAGCTTTCATTTAATTATTTATTAAAATATTTGTTTTACTTTTTTGAAAAATGTGGGGTACAGTTCAGAATTAGATATACAAACTTAAATTATGCAGGTTCCCTGGTTGATGAGGTATGCCCCTCACTTCCTTAGCAGTATCCCTCTACTGCCAATGTCACACTTCCCCCTAAACAGATTTCCGCTACTGCCAATCACTTGCTTACAGCACTATGAGTGATCAAGTTCAGCTCATGAGTGAGAACATATGGAACTCTGTTCTTTGTTTCTGTGATAAATCACTGAAAATGACCTACGTCTATCAGTCAAATGTTCTGCAAAATCCTTCCATCTGTCCTTTTTATGGCTACATACTATTCTACTGAGTATATACCACATTTATTTATCCTTTCCAGCTTTGATGGGCAACAAGGTTCGTACCATGTCTGATTGCAATTGTGAGTAGAGCTGCAAAAAACATTCTCCTGCAGGTGTCTTTTTGGCAAAATAATTTAAGTTCATCCAGGTATATTCTCGACAGAGGAATTACTGAGTCACGTAGTAGGTCAATATCGTGTCCCTTTACAAACCACTACACTGTTTTCCAAAGATGTTGCTCTACTTTTCAGTCCACATGCAGTGTTTAAGCATTTATTTCTTCCTAAATCCTTACCTGCATCTGTTATTGTTTGTTTTATTAATGATGGCCAGTCTTCCAGGGGGTATGTGGTATTTCAAAGTGGTTTCATTGGCATTTCTTTGGTGATGTGTGAGGCTGAGCAATTTTTATGTGTCTGCTGACTGCCCATATCTCTTCTTATTAAAAATGTCCAATCACGTATTTTACACACTTTTCAAAGGAAAAGTTTATCTGATTTTTCTGAGTGTTAGAGTTTCCTGTAGATCCGAGATTTTATGACTTTTTACAAATATATAGGTGGAGAATCGTTTTCCCCTTTCTGTTGACTGTATCCCTGGTTTTCTAATGGTTTCTTTTGTTTTGCAGAAGTATATTAATTTGATGTGGTCCCACTTATCTATCTTACTCCCTAACGCATGGGTATTTAGGGCTCTGAGAGGAATTAGTTTCCGGATCCAGTTTCCCTAGAGGTGTCTCCTCCGTTTTGTAAGAT
>NW_006949628.1:0-725 GCF_000164805.1 Carlito syrichta | reverse complement strand
AATGCAAATTAAAACCACAGTGATATACCACCTTACACCAGTCAGAATGGCCATTATTTTAAATAAATAAATAGATAAATAATAGATGGTGGCTCAGATGCAGAGATAAGGGAACACTTATACACTGTTGGTGGGATTCTAAATTAGTACAACCTCTATGAAAATTAAACAACTAAAAGTAGACCTACCATTTGATCCAGCAATCCCACCACTAGCTATCAACCCAAAGGTTCAGAGGTTGTTATATAACAAAGACACCTGCACCCACATATTCATTGAGCACAATTCACAATTATAAAGATGTGAAATTAATCTAAATGCCCAACAACTGATCAGTAAATAATGAAAGTTTGATATATATACACTGTGGAATACAATTCAGTTATAAAAAAATGAAATATGTTTTGCAGCAAATTGGTTGGAATTGAAGAACATCATTCTAAGTGAACTAACTTAAGAACAGAAAACCAAACACATGTTCTCTTTTGTAAGTGAGAGTTAAACTAAGGACATGGAGAATGGTATATGGACACTGGAGATTCAGAGGGGTAGGAGAGAATGAGTGGAGGGACAGAAAAATCACTTGTTAGGTTCAATGTGCACAGTTGGGGATGGTGGGTACACTTGAAGTCCAGACAGAAACTTTTTTACACCCCCAGGCTATTGAAATAAAAAATGTTTTAATTTTTAAGATCTTACATTACCATGGCATATTTACCAAATTT
>NW_006949627.1:0-786 GCF_000164805.1 Carlito syrichta | reverse complement strand
AAAATGAGCTGATTGTGAACTTCTCCGTATCACTATTCTGATGTGTTTTAGATTGTGTGTGTGTTTGTGTGTGTGTGTGTGTGTGTGTGTGCACATGCTTTTTTGTTTCCTTCAAATCTATGGTTAAGCATGCCGCCCAGACCTTAGTTTGCCTATTTTGTTTTGGTCTGTCAAATATTGCTGATTTCTCAGTTTGTGGATAGTTTGAATTAACTTTGTCTCTCCTTCTTCATAGGAGAAAAAAAAAACCCTCAACATTTTTGGTTATCTGAATTCTGACCTCGATGTGAATTCGGAATCCTGCAAAAACATCATCAGGAAAACCATCTAACATCCTTTCTTGTAAATGTTCCACATTCTCTTTCTTCTGTAAGATTTTGCTCATACCATGCTGCATGACTAAAATACCATCCCCCAGTTTGTCTAGAATATTATCTACTTATCATGGTTTGCCTAAATCTCAACTTTTCCACTTAACTTTCTTTGATTGTCACATTCACAATAATCTCTTTCTCCTCTCAAAATACTTTGTATTGCTGCTTCCTTTTGCACTTGTTTAGAAGAGCTTGCATTGTGATGGATCCATTAGCATATTTATATATCCAAGTTTCTAATATTTGAAGCAACTCATAGGCGAAAACCATGTTTTATTTACTTATCTTACATGCATATAGTGCTTGTATATAGAAAGAGCATAATAAAATAGGTAAAACTGAGGATTTTAGGATATACAATTTTAACTGTATGCACAGCAGTAGACCATCAATAGGCAGAAGACACTACTCA
>NW_006949626.1:0-736 GCF_000164805.1 Carlito syrichta | reverse complement strand
CAGTACTCTTGATAGTTGTAATCTAGCATCTGGACCTACAATTCTTTTTGTTTCTTATGAACATCTTCGGCCATAATCCAGTCCCTAGGAGTCATTGGGCATTCTGCAACAAAATCCCTCATTTCAGGTTACCTGAAAATACCGAAATTTCTTGTGGTCACGCTGGTGGGAATTGGGATACTGGGTTTAGAATATTCCACATTTTTACGATGTCTTCTTAAGGGGAACCTGGAAGCTTGGATTACAGTTCCCAGGTACTATATGAGAGTCTTTCTATTGATAGCCAAACAACTGGAATTCTACGTTCATCAGGAAATACCTCGGGTATTGCTGAGAATGGAGCAGGAATCTGCGTAAAGGGAGTAATCATATATGGGAAACTACATGGCTTCTTGCTACGGAAGAATAAGTAATCTGGGTTACACGTGACCTCAATCCTGAAAATCTCAGGGCGTCTTTCTAAGGGCTAAACAAGAATCAGGGTTACGAAACAGGAATCTGGGTAATGGGAGTCTTCATATATAGGATGCTACACAGCCTCTTGCTAGGAAAAAATAAGGAATCTGATTTTCATGAGTCCTCAATGCCAAAAATCTACTGGGCCTCTTGCTAAGGGCTAAACAAGAATCAGGATTTCGAGGCAGGAATCTGGTGAGTGGGAGTCCTCATATACAGGGTACTACAAGGGCTCTTGCTAAAGAAGAATAAACAATATGGGTTACACGAGTCCTCAGTG
>NW_006949625.1:0-810 GCF_000164805.1 Carlito syrichta | reverse complement strand
GAAAATGAAGGCCTAGGCTATTACTGTGCACCACTGGAGACACTATAAACACTGCACATCAAGGCTTTGCTAAATTTACAAATGATACTATTCTTTCTTCAAGAATAAGTAAACTTTGGCTTACTGCTAGTTTTTACTTTATTATTTTTTAACTCCAAAGGATTTAGCTTAACCACACATTGGGCAGGTTTCAAGAAGCATTCTCTTTTGTTATATCCCTAATCGATAAAATTTTATAAATTTTAATTTATTTTTTTACTTTTCATTCAAAATTAAGACACAAACACACACACTATCCTAGGTTTACACGGGTTAGGATCTCCAATATCACTATCTTCTCCCTCTGTGTCTTGTCCCACTGAATGTTCTTCAGTGGCAATTAACTCACATGGAGCTGTTGTCTTCTGTGATATGTATGCTTTTTCTGGACTACTTCCTGAATAATCTGCTAAGGCAGTTTTACAGGCATTTGTTTTAGGTCAGTGGTTCCAAACACTACTGTACAGTAAATACACAAACCATTTACATATTCATTTGCAATCAGCATCAAGTAGTATGTAGTGCATATAATTATATATCCTGTACTTTTAAATATCTGGCAGTGCTATACATTTTGTCCCACTGGCATCATTACAAACATGGGAGTAATATGTGTGCTACGACTTCACAACATCTATGATTTCACTAAGCAATAGAAATGTTTCCGCTACAACATAAACTTATAGGACCACTGTCATGTATACAGTCTGATTTTACCAAATCATCATTATGAAGCACGTCTGCACTTTAAAGATATGCCACTGTTATCTG
>NW_006949624.1:0-4177 GCF_000164805.1 Carlito syrichta | reverse complement strand
CTTCCTACAAAAAAACCCCTGGTCCAGATGGCTTTCCAGCAAAATTCTAGAAGACATTTAAGGAGGAGCTGATACCAATCCTACTGAAGGTATTCCAGGCGATTGAAAAAGATGGAACTCTCCCCAAATCATTTTACAAAGCCAACATCACATTGATACCCAAGCCAGGTAAAGATCCAACAAAGAAAGAGCACTATAGGCCAATATCTTTGATGAACATAGATGCTAAAATTCTCAACAAGATCCAAGCAAACCGAATTCAGCAATACATCTCAAAAATCATCTATCATGACCAAGTAGGCTTCATTCCTGGGATCCAAGGCTGGTTCAATATTCGTAAAACCATAAATGTAATTAAATACATGAACAGATGTCAAAACAAAAACCACATGATTATTTCATTAGATGCAGAAAAAGATTTTGATAAAATCCAGCACCCCTTCTTGATAAAAACCCTTGAACATCTAGGCATACGGGGAACATACCACAAAATAGTAAAAGCCATCTACGAGAAACCCACAGCCAGCATACTCCTAAGTGGACAAAAATTGGAACCATTTTCCCTTGAAAACTGGAACAAGACAAGGAAGCCCACTCTCACCCCTCCTGTTCAACATAGTATTGGAAGTCCTGGCTCAAGCAATTAGAGAAGAGGAGGCAACCAGGGGTATACAAATAGGAACAGAGGAAGTCAAGTTATATCTCTTTGCAGATGATATGATTGTGTACCATGAAAACCCAAGAGAATCTGTCAAACCTCCTTACACTGATAAAGGCCTTTGGCAATGTCTCAGGATACAAAATAAATGTACAAAAGACAGTCCGCATTTCTCTACACCAATAATAAACAAACAGAAACCCAAATAAAAAACACAGTTCCATTCACAATAGCCACAAAAAAAATGAAATACCTTGGCATCTTCCTAACCAGAGACATGAAAGACCTTTACAATGAAAACTACAAAACAATGCTCAAAGAAATCAAAGATAACACAAACAAGTGGAAAAATATTCCATGCTCATGGATTGGAAGAATCAACATTGTGAAGATGTCTATCTTACCTAAGGCAATCTACAAATTCAATGCAATACCCATCAAATTACCAGCAACATAATTCCCAGACCTAGAAGAGACAACACAGGAATTCATATGGAAATACAAACGTCCAAGAATAGCCAGAACAATCCTCAGCAAAAAAAAAAAAAAAAAAAAAAAACAAAGCAGGTGGTATCACATTACCAGACTTCAAACTTTACTATAAAGCTACAATCATCAAAACAGCTTGGTATTGGTATAGAAACAGACATATAGATCAATGGAATAGAATTGAGATTCCAGAAGCAAAACCTCAATTTCTCAACCAACTCATCTTCGACAAGGACTCCACCACCTACCACCTGGGAGAGGAGAACCTATTCAGTAAATGGTGCTGGGAAAACTGGCTGACCACATGCAGAAGATTGAAACAGGACCCCTATCTATCCCCATCGCACAAAGGTTAACTACACATGGATCAGAGACCTAAATGTAAAACCTCAAACCATAAGAACCTTAGAAAATGAAGGAAATATCCTCATGGAAACCGGAACTGGCATCCAATTACCGAACAAAACCTGAAACCCACAGGTCATAAGAGAGAAGATAGACAAGTGGGACCTTATTAAACTGACAAGCTTCTGCAAGTCCAAAGAAACCATCAAGAGAGCAGGGAGACAGCCTAAAGACTGGGAAAAAATATTTGCCAGCACCAGGTCTGAAAAGGCTTAACATCCTGGATCTTCAAGGAATGAAAACATGCTGAAAAGAAAAAAACAAACAACCCAATTATCAAATGGGCAAAAGATATGAACAGACACTTCACAAAAGAGGACATCCGAGCAGCCAACAAACCCATGAAGAAATGTTCAACCTCACTAATCATCAGGGAGATGCAAATCAAAACCACACTGAGATACCACCTAACTGCAGTCAGAATGGCAATTATCAACAACTCAAAAAATAACAGCTGCTGGAGAGGGTGTGGCAAAAAGGGAACACTTCTACACTGTTGGTGGGAGTGTAAACTAGTGCAACCTCTGTGGAAAGTAGTGTGGTGATTCCTAAAAGCTCTAAATATCAACCTCCCAGATGACCCCGCAATCCCCCTACTGGGAATATACCCTGAAGAACTCAAGTCACTCTATAAAAAAGATACCTGCACACGTATGTTTACCGCAGCATTGTTCACATAGCAAGACCAGAAACAACCATGCTGCCCATCAGAGAGACTGGATATTAAAAATGTGGTACATATACATGATGGATACTACGCAGCCATAAAAAGACAAATCATGAATTTTGCTGCAACCTGGTTGGAACTAGAGTCTATAATACTGAGTGACCTCTCACAGAAACAAAGATCCGAATATCACATGTTCTGACTCATATAATGGACCTTGAACATCCAATGTAATACTACAAGAAAATGACTGACGGTACTGAGAAACTACAGGGGAGGAGGGGGATGGGATTAACAGTAGCAAATATCTGTCTGGGGATGGGGAAACACCTCTTATCCACAGGGTGCCTGAATGAAATGTAATTGTACACCTAACCCTTAACTGTACCCCACAAAACCATAATAAAAAATATTGATAAAAAAAAGTATGTTAGGGGAGAGAATGACAGTTTAACTATGAATCAACCTCTCAGTCATCCCATGACGTCATGTTTTCTACTTTTCATCTGAATTCTCAATTGGTGGACTCACTAGGACTAAGTGGTGAAGCTTGGAGAATAAGTCAGCATGCTTATGTGATTCAGTGAGTTCATTGGAAAAAGAGAAGAAACCCAGAAAGTAGGGGAACCAGTATTTCTTGAAGTTAAAACAAAACCAAACCAAAACCAAACATTTAGTAGATTTGTGACTTTTGAGGGACTAAGTGAATAAAATGCTCAGAAAGAAAGGGTTGTGCATGTTAATACCATGAAAAAAATAGAAAAATATCAGCAACTTTGTTGATCTAAAAAAATCCTGGCAATTGATAAGGAGGTTACAAGTACAGTTATTAAAGAAAGAGAGCTGAAAGTTGTGGGAGAAAGTCACTAATGACTCATGGAGAGGAGAAGAAGAGGATGTTTCACACTTTAGAAGACACTGGAGAAGAAAACAATGCAGAGACCGCATGGAAACCTGAGGGAGTGGCACATCTAAGTGAGTTATGATATGTTTTTTTTTTTTTAGTCAAAGGTGTTTGGTTATGTTTATTGATTTTGTGTTATCTTTTTGCAGCTTTGAAACCATCCTCTGGTAGGCTCCATGCACAAAGTATTATTGTATCATTAGCCCAAAACTAGTTTTCTCTGCCACAGATCTCTTTTTTAATCTTCAAATGGTTTCCCTTATTATTTGATACTGTTTCTATGAATGTGGTGATAGCAAATTATGCAGAAGGATTTTGGGTACGAGTTTGTTTGAAATGGGAAATGCTCATACCAAAACCACCAAATACATCCTGTGTTTACAGTCACCAGATATTTTACATGCAAACTCAAGTTTCAGAAGCACTAGCACAGGGTGTGTCCTGGTGGGTTTGGTTGTGAATTGATCCTCATGACTCACTCTATTCTGCATTCAACCAACTTGCACAACAGAGAAGCTTTGTGTTTCTCCATTTTGTGTATTAAATGGAAAGAATAATGTAACAATGTTTTCCACGCAAAATGGAAAGGATCTCCTGTTGACATCACACGATCACAGAAATGATCGGCGTTGTTTCAGTACAAGGTCAACTTTTTTCCCCAAATATTTATTTATTTATTTTTATATATCAATAATTTTTATTTTGATATTGTGGGATAGAGTTTAGGGTTAGGTATAGAAATATGCTTCGTTCAGGCACCCTTGTTGATAAGGAGTGTCTCCCCAAAAATCAACTTATTTTAATTGTTTCTACTATAAAATTGTTTCTACTATTAGCCAGGATTTCCACTGGCACCTAAGGAGTGTCTCCCCAAAAATCAACTTATTTTAATTGTTTCTACTATAAAATTGTTTCTACTATTAGCCAGGATTTCCACTGGCACCTACACAAATAATATTAAACATTATTGACACACCTAGAAACTTTTAAAACTACAGTGGCAATTGCTTGTATCAATCTCATATTCCAATGATGTGTAGACAAGGAACAGACA
>NW_006949623.1:0-846 GCF_000164805.1 Carlito syrichta | reverse complement strand
TATTGTTTATCAGGGAGGAGGGTCTTCTCCCATAAAAATAAAGTATCTTAATTTCACAGGAACTGACAGGTAGAAAAGGACATTACCAATATAGGGAGGCTGTCCATCCCCCTTGTCTCCTGCCTTGTCTTGTTGTGTTGGAACCAGCAGAATTGTGGTTGAATTTGCCTGCCACCATCTCCATCCCAGGCTAACACAGGAAGTCATTATTTAAAGATAAAGAAAACCAAAGTTAACACCCCTCCGCCATAATCTTGTGGCATCCCAGAAGAATTAAGTCATTGTGCATGGGCCTACAGAAAGTTAAGAGGATCTCCAGCCTGATTGTCCCAGGAAGCCAAGAAAGCACATGAGCTCAGGCATATTCTAGCTACCAATTCTGGCAGGTTACTTCTGGCTTTATGGAAGGTTTCATAAGCATGGACCCAGAGGTGCCTCCTGCAGTGACAGAAGAACACATGGTATCCAGTTCACTCTGCAGCAGAAAGCCAAGGAAGTGAGACCCCCTCCCATTACCATCTGTTCAGTAGAAGTGAATCTTGCCATCATCCATGGTCCAGAGCCCCGGCTCACTTTGTAGTGCTATCTTAGCTGATTTCTTTTTTATTCCATAAATATCTATTGAGTACCTTCTATGTGACAGGGACCATGTTGGGGGCAGAAAAAATAAAAGAAACAGGGTAAATGAAGTTCCTGGCTTACTGGAGGTTACACTATAATAAAACGAGTGTGGCAATAATAAGCTGAATAACTAGAGATTTCTCGGACGCAGTGGTTCTCAACTGGGCTGCATAATAGAATCATCTGAGAACAGTCAAATGTCCTGACATCCATGCCACATCCCAA
>NW_006949622.1:0-3155 GCF_000164805.1 Carlito syrichta | reverse complement strand
TGAATGATCAATGTTTGTCACTCTAAACCTGAATTGTTCCCCACCCACATCCTTATAATAAAAAGTAAAAATAATAAAAATAAAAAATAAAAAGAAGCCGGGCTCGGTGGCTCAGCCTGTAATCCCGCACCTTTGGGAGGCTGAGGTGAGTGGATTGCCTGAGCCCACGGGTTTGAGACCCGCCTGGGCAACTTGGCGAGACCTCATCTCTACAATAAATCAAAAATTAGCTGGGTGTGGTAGTGAGCGCCTATAGTTACAGCTACTTGGAAGGCTGAGGCGGAAGGATCGCCAGAGCCCAGCAGGTCGAGGGTGCGGTGGCCGGGAGGAGCCACTGCACTCCAGTCTGGGCGACAGAGTAAGATGCCAACTCAAAATAAATAAACAAATAAATAAATAAATAAATAAATATAAAAAGGCTAAAAAAAAAGTTAAAAGTGTTTTTCAAACACACAATGTTAACCACCAAAAAAATAAAAATAAAAAATTAATAAATAAAAGTGAACAGTCCACGGGAGTCCTGGTTATGGTGAACATTCGCTTAAGCCCCCAGCAGTTTTTCCAGTGGATCCATCTCTGGGGATGGATGAGCTGACCGTTGCACAGCATGTGAAAGTGTGGAACAATTAACACCACTGAACTGCGCGACGAAAAATGTAGGCTCGTCGATTTTATGTTATGTGTATTTCACCACAATTAAGCAAGAAAAAGCAAAACACACACACAAAAACAAACCAGTTCCTCCAGGGAGACACAGACATGAACAGATGGGAGGGTGGCAGGCAGATGCCCACCAAGCGCATCTGTGATTCGCGTCAAAGTCCCCGGTCTGGACACGGGTCCCGCACCAGGAAGCCGAAGCCTGCACTAAGGATTCTGCACCCCTCGTGGCCAGCTGGTGCCATCAGGTCCCTCTCCCCAGCCCTGGACTCCACAACACAGCCCACCTGCGAGCTGGTGGGCTCTGCCTCACTGCAGCCCCCAAATCCAGGCTGTGCCATCTCCGCCCCACCTCCCTGGCCCAGGACCGTCATCACCCACCCGGACCTCAGGCACAGCCTCTGCCTTGCCTCCCTGCAGACCACCTCAAGCCTGGGCCAGAGAGATTTGCCACCACAGCAACCAGAACAAAGTCCCACTCCCCCCAGGCCCCCTGCCAACACAGCTTCCCCTCCAGTGACTCTCTGTCACACAGGCCCCAGGACATGACAATTTCCACTAGGGCAGGACCTGGCCCATAGTAAGTGCTCAACAGACACCTGGCGGACAGATTAACAGATGAACAAACCTGATGTGCAGAACCGATGTTATCAACCGCATTCTCTAAGTGGGGAAGTGGAGGCACAGTCTGCCCTGTGCCGTGGAGACCGCAACTGGCGAGAAGGCACTGTCTCACAGGGAACATCCTCGCTTCTGGAGGCCCAGCCTCCAAATCGGACAGGCACAGCGGCTCCCCGAGGGCTTGGAGGCGGGCTGATGGGTGGCTCCTTTAGCCATAACTGTTTTCACTACTGCTCATTAACTCGGGATCCAGATGACCCATTGCACTGTCCATTCAGAACAGGAGCTGGCAACCATCTCCTCAGGTCCACAGGCCGGGAGCCTCCAAGGCTCACCACCACCTTCAGCCACCTCTGGTCACCCCCAGATGCCATGAGGGGCAGGCGGGTACCACTGTCCACAGGTGCCACCCAAAATGAGGTCAACAGGGTCCACCAGCTGTGGGCTCAGTGAGAGGAGCTTTTGCACATACAGTTACTAATGACTTTGCTTAGACACAGTATTTACTGTTGCTTGCAATTAAGCAGATCTGCTTTCAAAACAGGCCTCTTTAGGATGGTCGTCCTGGCAGGGAGACTTCGGCAAGGAGTCACATCCCTCTAGCAAAATCACACCTGCCAGAGGTAAACCCGGGTGCTGAATCTCAGGAAGCAGCAGGGCTCTGCTCCCATGCAAACCAGGAAGGGGACAAGGTAGGCGGGATGGGGGGAGAAGGTGGGAGGGGGGAAGAAACTTGCACTCCGCAAACCCAGAGGTCTAATTTGTATTTAACTGCATGCTCTGACCTGACATTTCCTCCCATGGGGAAGCCAGCTAGAAAGTGCAGGACTGCCTAACTCCAAGGTTGACTTTTCGCAGGGAGTTGGCAGAGGGGCGTCTGCACAGTGATGCGAAACCTAGAAAAACACAGGCTGATGTGAAACACTGGGCACGAATCCCCAACCAGCTCTGTCCCACGATAATCTCATGGATGTCTGTCCAGTAAGGGGCGAGGGCAAGACTGCCTTCCTCCCATCCTCGCTTCCTCCCTCTCTTCCTTCCGGTCACCCAGGCTGGAGTGCAGTGGTGAAATTCGATTTACCACAGCCTCAGCCTCTTGGGCTCAAGCGATCCTTCCACCTCAGCCTCGCTAGTAGCTGGGACTACAGGCATGTGCCACCACACCAGGATAACTTTGTGATTTACTGTAGAGTCAAGGGCTTGCTGTGCTGCCCAGGCTGGTCTCCAACTCCTGGGCTCAAGCAATCCTTCCACCTTGGCTTCCCAAGTCCTGGGATTACAGGCACGAGCTGCAACACACAGCCTCTCATTTTTTCCTGAGTGGCCATTTTTGGTCACAACAGGTATGCCTGGCAAAGACAGCCAAAACCCACATTCCTAAGGGAGCTGTGCACAAGACCTGGCATCTCAGACTGTCTGAGAGCCAGAGCCTTCCCTGGTGCCTGCATCTCCAGCGAAGCCTGGTCCGCTGTCGCCTCTTCCCTGACCTCCAGTTCAGGGCCTATTCTGTGCCAGGTTTTGCACAGGGGAGGAGGATACAAAGACCATGACAGCCCAGAGGCCAACTCACAGTCCACCAGGTGAGGTGATACAGTGTGGAAAGAGACAGCCCCGCTGCCCTAGGTCCTGGGGCCCAGCCAGGAGGCCGCTTGGAGGAGCTGCCAAAAGCTGCCTTCAAAGGAAGAGGGGGAAGGTGCCCTCCGAGCTGAGCAGGTGCAGGGTGTGTGTGAGGAGCCCCGGTGCCAAGCAGTGACAAGGCTGCCCCCGCTCCCTACTCCGCACCCAATGGTCTCAGCTCAAGGTCACCCCCGCTGGAGATCTTTCGCAACCACCTGCCAACTGCACCGTCACCGTCTCTCGCCTCCGTGCCCTGC
>NW_006949621.1:0-664 GCF_000164805.1 Carlito syrichta | reverse complement strand
AGGTTCGAGACCACCATGGGCAACATGGCAAGACCTTGTCTCTACAATTTAAAAAAATACGTTATGTTCCTACTATACTGTAGTCCACTAAGTGTGCAATAGCATAGCATTATGTCTAAAAAACTTCATGCATCTTAATTTTTTTTTTTTAGTTGGTGTCCTACTCTGTCACCCAGGCTGAAGAGCAGTGGCACACTCATGGCCACCACAGCCTCAACCTGCTGGGTTCAGGTAATCCTTCTGCCTCACTTCCAAGTAGCTGAAACTACAGGCGCATGCTACCATGCCTGACTATTTTTTTAATTTATCGTAGAGACAAGGTCTTGCCATGTTTCCCAAGTTGGTCTCGAACCTATGGGCTGAGGCAAGCCTCTTGGCTCAACCTCCCAAAGTGCTGAGATTACAGGTGCGGGCCCCCATGCTGGCTTGTCTTAATTTTAAAATACTTTTTTGCCAAGAAATGTTCATGATTATTTTGACCTTCAGTGAATTGTAATATTTTTGCTGGTAGAGGGTCTTGCCTCGATGTTGATGGTGCTAACTGATCAGGCGGGTAGTACTGAAAACGAGGAGGTTGTGACTATTTTCTTAAAATAAGACAATATTTATATTTTGCCAATTTGAGTGACTCTTCCTTTCATGAAAGATTTTCTCTGTTGCATGA
>NW_006949620.1:0-4685 GCF_000164805.1 Carlito syrichta | reverse complement strand
CGACTAGTTAGCTGTCCTGTTGGCTTGCAAGCAAGCCAATGAGTTAGTTGAATTTTTTGCTGGCATGTGAGCCGACTAGTTTGCTGAAAGATTGGCAGGTGAACAAGCAGACTAGTTAGCTGAACTGATGGAAAGCGAATGAGGCCACTAGTTAGCTTGATGAGTTGCTAGCTAACAAGTTAGCTAAGTAACTAGCTGATTTGTTAGCTGACTTAACTAGATAGCTGACTAGCTAGCTGGCTACGTGGCTGACATAACTAGCTAGCAAACAAGCTATCTAGCTTTCTATCTAGCTGACTTAACTAGCTAGCTAACTGGCTACTTAGCTGGCTAGCTGACATAACAATCTAGCTAATTAGTTAGTTGATTAGATAGCTGACTTAAATAGCTAGCTGACAAGCAACCCTACTACCTAGATGACTTAACTAGCTAGTTGAACAGTTAGCTGACTTGCTGGTTGACTTAACTAGCTAGCTGGCTAGATAGCTGACTTAACTAGCTGACTCGCTAGTTGGCTGGCTAGCTGGCTAGCTAGCCAATTTAACTAGCTAGCTACCTGGTTGGCAGGATGGCTAGCCAGCTGGTTTAAATAGCTAGCTACCTCACTGACTAGTTGGCTAGGCAGCCGGTTAGCTAACTAGAGGGCTGACCAGCAGGCTAGCTAGCTGAATTAAATAGCCAGCCGACTGGCTGGACAATCTGATAGTCAGTCGGCCTAACCAACCAGCCAACCTGCTTGTCAGCCGGCTAGACAGCTGACTTAAGTAGATGGCCACTTTCCTGACCAACATGATAACAAGCTGTCTTAACTTGCCAGCCACCTAGCTAGCCAGCCAGTGAACCAGCTGACTTAACTAGCTGACATAAGTAGATAGCCATCTGGCTAACCAGCTGGCTTAACTAGGTAGCCACCAAGCTAGCCAGTAGGAAAGCCAGCTCTCATAACCAGCTGACTTAACTAGCTTGCCAGTGGGCTAGCCAGAGGACTTAATTAGCTAGGTATCTACCTATACAGGGTGCTAGCCAGTTGACTTAACTAGCTGACATAACAAGCCAGACAGCTGGCTAGCCAGCTGACTTAACTATCTGACTACCAAGCGAGCCAGATGGCTAGCCAATTGAATTAACAAGCTGACTTAACCAACTAAGCAACTGGCTAGCCAGCTGACTCAAGTAAGTGACTTAACTCGTTAGCCAGCTGGCTAGCCAGCTCACTTAATTAGATGACATCACTAGATAGCCAGGTGGCTAGCCAGTTTACTTAACTAGCTAGCTACCTACGTATCAACCTGGCTTGCCAGATGACTTAACTAGCTGATGTAAAGAAGTAGCCAGCTGGCTAGCCAGCAGACTTATCTAGCTAGCTATACTTTTAGGCACCTAGCTAGCCAGCTGACTTAACTAACTGACTTAACTAGCTATGTTGCAGACTTAAGTAACTGAGTTAACTAGGTAGCTACCTACCTAGCCAGCTGTCATAACTAGCTGATTTATCTTGCAAGCTACCTAGCTAGCTATCATAGATCTAGTTGACTTAACTAGGTGACTTAACTAGCTAGCCCACTGACATATCTAGCTTACTTAACTAGCTAGCTTCCTAACTAGCCAGCTGACAAGTAGCTGAAATATCTAGTGAGACAGATATCTGCCCATCTTACATAACTAGCTTTTATAAAAAGCTAGCTAGCTGGCTTGACAACTGACTTGACATGCTGACTTAGCTAGCTACCCAGCTGGTTAGCCAGCTGAGTAAACTAGCTGACTTAACCATCAGGCCAGCTGTAGAGCCAGCTGACTTAATTGCCTAGCTACCTAGCTAGCCAGCAGCCTAGCCAGCTGACTTAACTAGCTGACTTAATGAAGTAGTCTGCTGGCTAGCCATCAAACTTAACTAGCTATCTACTAGGCTAGACAGCTGGATAGCCAGCTGACTTAACTAGCTGATATAACTAGATAGCCTAATGCCTAGCCAACTGAAATAACTAGCTACCTACCTACATAGTCTGGTGGCTTTCCAGCTGACTTAACAACCTAACTACCTAGCTAACCAGCTGGCCAGCGAGATTACTTAATTAGGTGACTTAACTAGCTAGCCAGCTGACTAGCCAGCTGAATTAACTAGATACCTACCCTCATAGGCAGCAGGCTAGCCAGCTGATTTAACTAACTGACTTAACTAGCTAGTCAGCTGATTAACTAGCTGACTTAACTAGCTAGATACCTAGTTCTCCAGTTGAGTTAAATAGTTGATTTATCTAGCTAGCTAACTAGCTAAGCAGGTGGCTGGTCAGCTGACTTAACTATCTGACTTAATTAGGTAGCCAGCTAGATGGCCAGCTGAATTAAATAGCTCACCTAACCATCTAGCCGGTTAACTAGCCAGCTAACTTAAATAGCTACCTACCTAGAGAGCCAAATGGGAAGCCAGCTGAATTATCTTCCTGTATTAACTAGCTAGCCAGCTGGTTAGCCAGATGACTTAACAAGCTTAATACCTAGGCAGCTAGCCGGAAAGCCATCTGATTTAACTAGTTGACTAAATCAGGTAGCAAGCTGTCTAGCATGCTGATTTAATTGCCTAGATAACTAGTTAGACAGCTGTATAGCCAGCTGACTTAACTAGCTAGCTACCTACGTAGCCTGCTCTCTTGAATGCTGACTTAACTACCTAGCTGCTTAGCTATCCAACTTGCTAGTGAGCTGACTTAACAAAGTTACTTAGCTAGCTAACTGGCTAGCCAGTTGACTTCATTAGCTAGCTACACAGCTAAACAGCCTGCTAGCCAGCTGAGTTAACTCACTGACTTAATTAGCTAGCAAGCTGATTTAATAAGCTGAATTAAGAAGCTAGATACCTAGCTAGCCAACTGGCTTATCTAGGTGGCTCAACTAGCTAGGTACCTGACTGGCTGACATAACTAGCTGAATTATATAGCTACCTTCCTAGCAAGCCAGCTGTTTTAACTAGCTGAAATAACTAGCTAGCCAGAAGTATAGCCATCTGAGTAGACTAGCTTTTTGACTAGCTAACCAGCTGGATAGCAAACTGACTTAATTAACTGTCTTAAATAGGTAGCCAGCTGTTTTCCAGCTGACTTAACTAGCTGCTTCCTAGCTTGCCAGCTGACTTAACCTACTGCAATAACTAGCTAGCCAGTTGGCTGCCCATCTGACGTAAATAGCTTTTTAATTAGCTAGCCAGCTGGCTACACAACTGAATTAATGTGCTGACTTAACTAGCTAACAAGCTGGTTAGCCAGCTGACTAAAATAGCTGACTTAACTGGCTGGCCAGCTGTCTAGCCACCTGACTTATTTGCCTAGCTACCTAGCTAGCCAGCTGCCTAGCCAGCTGATTTAATTAGTTGACTTAATGATGTAGCCAGCTGCCTAGCCAGCAGAATCAACTACCTATCTACCTAGCTAGACAGCTGGATAGCCAGTTGACTTAACTAACTGACATAACTAGATAGCCTAAAGGCTAGACAGCTGACTTAAGTAGCTACCTACCTACATAGCCCGTAGGTTTGCCAGCTGAGTACAGAAAGCTCTTATCAGGACAATATCAAGGACGGATGGGGGCTGGAGATGTTAATACCTGGAGGAATCGACCCTAGTCATGTGACTAGAGCTTCACCACCTCTCAACGTACCTGCTTGCCCCTTCAATGATACAGAAAAGGATTGGTCACTCGTCCAGTGAGATACTGGATTCCCAAAATGGAGAGACTGTGCTTATAACTCTAAAGTGGACTATCCTGTTCCCGGTAAAAGACTATATATTAGTGGTTGGGTTTTTTAATGGCTCTAAGCTTGCCATAGCTAGGTGATATTCCAATGGATGGGTGCCTCCAGCACTGTCCATCAAGTACAGCATCTGGCAGATTATTCAGCCTCATCTATGGAGAGCTCTCGCAACCGTTCTACCAGTCAGCCTGTCTAGATATGTTGGACAAACTCCGTCATACCTTATTAGAGCACACTTGCAATCTCCATATATATTTCTTATTTTGAATGAGTATCAAACTGTTAAAATTGTTTGTCATGCAAATATTTATAAGATATCTTGTACTGAATGCATTTTACTAATTGTTTAACCAATGCCATTTATGAGGGATTTGTCATTTTTAAGCAACTCCCCTATTTGATAGTCCCCATATCTTTGTCATCCTGTTGATATGCTGAATATGGTTTAGACATTTTTTGAGGTTAATGCTGTGTTAGAAAGACAGAAAATTTTTTTAGCTTCTTTAATTTTAGAAATTACAGCATTAATAAGCTATTGCTACTTCAGTAACAGTTTCAGCTGTAGCTCTAAGGAAGTTCATACAGCTACCTTTGCTGATCAGTTATCTGAGAATGTTTCTATTGCATTAGCTACTCAGAAGATTATAGATCGAAATTTAGAGAGTAAAGTTAATGCTTTAGAGGAGGCAGTTTTAGCAGTAGGACAAGAGATTGTAACTTTAAAGATAAAATTGTCAGCCCCTAACCCGACACCTGAGCTGTGGTGGTGGCGGCGGCTCCCACGCTTGGGCAGGGCAGGGCACAGCACCTCCCGGGTACTCGCAACCAAGCCAGGTGTGCGCGGATGTCGGTGCTCCTGGGGCTCGGGGGCGCCTGACGTGCCTAGCAGGGACCAAGACTGCAAACTGCTGAATAGACAGACTGTAAAGCAGAGGGAAAA
>NW_006949619.1:0-706 GCF_000164805.1 Carlito syrichta | reverse complement strand
TAGACGTTTGACCTAGGACAACTGGGGACATGGAGGTGGTCCAGGCTGAGAGGCCAGGGAGGCCTGTCCCTCTCCTCCACCTGGCCTCCAGTCCTCAGGATTTTGGGGTAAGGGAGGTCCTCAGGGCAGACAGGCAGCTGCCCACATCCCAAGCCCCCACTGATCCCCCATTTGTCCAATTTCCACCACCCTCCCCCATCACCCACACCCCCCAACATCAGAGTGGCACTCTCATTTACTGATTTCTTTTACTCAGTTTCTTTGTCTATCAAATGGGTATGCTAAATACTACCTCAGAGGTCTATTATAAGGAGCAAAATTGTGATTGGGCATATTCATTATTAAACACCCTTCTGTTTTTTTTTAGCCCCTCTCCCTATATTTCCTTATCACAGGAAGAAAGTGGGCTGAATTTGTTTGTCTGAATGACTGTATCTTTCTTATGACACCTAACATTTGCTATTTTGTATTTTGTGATTATACTCACTTTCTAATGCTCTTCCCTTTAACAACCACTCCCCAACACACACACACACACACACACACACACACACACACACACACACACACTGCACACAGAACTATCAGGTTCAGACGAGTTAAATCTGTAAACTAGGCAACTGTAATGTCCGTGAGATCAATCTTCTTTTCTATCCCCATTCTCATTATTTCTCATCATCCAGCCATTTCCCTCTGTGTCTGATCT
>NW_006949618.1:0-502 GCF_000164805.1 Carlito syrichta | reverse complement strand
CAGAGTGAGACTCCAACTCCGAAAAAAAAAAAAAAAAAAAAAAAAAAAAAAGAAAATTGACTCCTACAGTGTTTCTCACATAAAATCTGAATGCTTTATTCTGGCTAAATTGAAACTTGTTGAGATTCCAAATCTATACATTCTTAAATAACTGAATCTTGAAATTCACTGTACCTAAGTGCTATTCAGAAGGTAGAATGCATAATTAATCTGAAAAATTTTACCAATAAAACAGTACAGTAGTTTAATACAGGTTTTTCCGTTCTTAATCTTTGTGTATATTTTATTGGTGCACACTGTATTTTCTACTTGTTAATTTTGATTAAATGTTACAGACGTACAATCCTTAGAGAAAAGTTTCCCTTATGTATTTGAAGAAAGTATAAAATGCCTTCCCTTTATATTTTAGCCAATTTATATTTTTAAAAATGTATTTCCATTGAATACCTTGTATTGTCTTTTCCGAAGACATAATGTTGTACTCTGCAACAAATTGCCTGAT
>NW_006949617.1:0-795 GCF_000164805.1 Carlito syrichta | reverse complement strand
AATGAAATGAACCAAACACAGAAAGACAAATACTGTGTATCTCACTTACATGTTGAAACTAAAACAACTGAACTCATAGAAGCAGAGTATCTTGGTGGTTTCAAGAACTGGGGGATAGGAGAATAGGGAGATGTTAGTCAAAAGGTCTAGAGACTCAGTTAGATAGAAGATATATGTTTGAAATTTTTGAACTGTATTGCATAGCATGGTGAATATACTTAATAACTGTGTACTCTTCATTTCAAAGTTATTAAGAGAGCAAATTTCAAATGTCCCATCACAAAAATGTTAAATATTTGAGGTGATATGTTAATTACATTAAATATTTCATATTGTATTCAAAATTATGACATCATTTTATCCATAGATATGTATAGTGATAACTTGTCAATGCATAATAAAAAATTTAAAACTGTTTTATTCTTCAAATGGATTTTGGACTCATGTATAACTTTGTAATATCATGCATTGATCATTTGGAAACATACCTGTTTACTGAGTTATCCAATTCAGGTGTTCTTAGATGGGGGTTATTTTGCTCTTCCGAATATATTTGGCAATGTCTGGAGATGTGCTTGGTTGTCACATTTGGGGCTTGTTAGTGACATCTAGTGGGAAGAGGCCAGAGATGCACTGAACAGCCCCTCAGAACAAATAATTATACAGACCAAAATGCCAATAGTACTGAGGTTCGGGAACCTTAATCTATTTAATGTTGACACATTTCATTAAACAATATGAAGAATTTACATGTATTAATATCACCACTAATGTTTTGAGAAAAATTGCTAAATT
>NW_006949616.1:2663-3623 GCF_000164805.1 Carlito syrichta | reverse complement strand
GGAAACTGCTCAGGAAGGGTGGGGCATTCCTTTCCAATGGGTACCTGCATGAGCAATGTTTGTATACCTTACCCTGAATTATACCCCACATCTTTATAATAAAATTAAAAAAAAACAATACTATTTAAAAGCACAGTTTTCTGACAGCTGATAAGAAAAGAATATTCTGATATCACAGTTTTGTGAAAGCTGCTGAGAAAATAATTTTTAAGATTCCTCTATAGGTTCTGAATCTTTTCATTAATTTTCATGAATAAAGTTTGTCCTATTAAAAAAAAGAAGCTTTGCAGCCTCTTTTAATAGTTTAGAATGTAAGCCTCTAATTTTATTTATTTATTTATTTTATTTTTTTTTTTTTTTTTGAGTTGGAGTCTCACTTTGTCACCCAGACTGGAGTGCAGTGACCGCTCCCGGCCACCGCAGCCTCGACCTGCTGGGCTCCGGCGATCCTTCCGCCTCAGCCTTCCGAGTAGCCGGAATTACAGACATGCGCTACCACGCCCGGCTGATTTTTTGATTTATTGTAGAGATGAGGTCTCGCTGCCCAGGCGGGTCTCGAACCCGCGGGCTCAGGCAATCCACTCACCTCAGCCTCCCAAAGGCGTGGGATTACAGGCTGAGCCACCGAGCCCGGCTTAGCCTCTAATTTTATTTGCATAAGATTTAATCCATAATTTACATTATCTTATTAATCCCCAAAACTTTTTAAGTTCCCTTTTTGTCTTGGGCCTAGGATAATTGATTATTTTAGTTATTCCTTTATTCTTGATTCTTTGTTTGCCTGCACTAACCTAATGTTCAAGGTATTTAACTTTGTGGAACAAAAAACTTTGTAGAAAAAAGTTATTACATGCTTTTGGAAATTTTAGTCCCTGCTGTCTTAAAAATTTAAGCACATTTATTGTTGTAACAGAGAATTGGACTTTACTTACTCCTGAAATTAGGAGATCCTCCACATAT
>NW_006949616.1:0-865 GCF_000164805.1 Carlito syrichta | reverse complement strand
ATAGTTTTGACTTTTTGTCTGAATCCTCAGGAGGAGAGAGAAAGCTTGCAATGTCTTTTTGACATCATTCCAATTCCCTTTTCAAGTTAGGATAAATGTGCCAGGAGCTTGGGGATTTCAACTTCTGAATTCCTAATAGATTCCCATCTCTGGCCGTTCGCTTCCCCTCACATTCCTAGGCTTCCTGAGGATTATAATGTGGGGGAATACAGAAAGTGGATCCCAAGGATTTTCCCTTTCCTCTGGGCATTCACATTCTTTTTTTTTTCCCTTCCTCTTCATATTTCTGGATTTAAGGGGAAACATGGGAAGGACCTATGGTAACCAACAAAGGGTATAGTAATTTTTCATCAGATGAAAACAGGACTTGATAGTTGCATAAATTATTATGTAATTGTTAAAGTTTGTCAAAGTCAATCTTCATTAGAACCAATCTCTGGCCAAAAGACCGAGGCCTGATGTATAGGTTCTCTTGTCTACATAAAACAACTAAATTCAATCATTTCTTCTTTCCCTCCTTCTTAATTCTGGAATCATTTTCCAAATTTTCCAACATTCACCCCAGCAGAATATTTGGGGGAATTTTAAGGGCATCCTTTCAACCTCCCTTCCTAGGGGCATTCTGTTTAGTATTATCCTTTCTTGGTTACTGGATTAGTCTGTGCAATTCTGGAGTTTTCCAAAAGGGTGCTCAATCTCCCATAATGGAGATTTCTTCTAGACCTTATGACTCCAGGCCCTTCCTGAAAGGCTCAACCCCTCCTTACTGGAACTTTATTGCAGATTTCAGGATTAAAACCACTTTGTATCCTAGGATATGTGTTGGTTGCACAAACTCAATTCCCCAAGAATTTTCCGAACCCCC
>NW_006949615.1:0-4167 GCF_000164805.1 Carlito syrichta | reverse complement strand
GAAATATGTTTGAAATTTTTGAACTGTATTGCATAGCATGGTGAATATACTTAATAACTGTGTACTCTTCATTTCAAAGTTATTAAGAGAGTAAATTTCAAATGTCCCATCACAAAAATGTTAAATATTTGAGGTGATGAATATGTTAATTACATTAAATATTTCATATTGTATTCAAAATTATGACATCATTTTATCCATAGATATGTACAGTGATAATTTGTCAATGCATAATAAAAAATTTAAAACTCTGTTTTATTCTTCAAATGGATTTTGGGCTCATGTATAACTTTGTAATATCATGCATTGATCATTTGGAAACATACCTGTTTACTGAGTTATCCAATTCAGGTGTTCTTAGATGGGAGTTATTTTGCTCTTCCGGAAATATTTGGCGATGTCTGGAGATGTGCTTGGTTGTCACATTTGGGGCTTGTTAGTGACATCTAGTGGGAAGAGGCCAGAGATGCACCGAACACCCCCTCAGAACAAATAATTATACATACCAAAATGCCAATAGTACTGAGGTTCGGGAACCTTAATCTATTTAATGTTGACACATTTCATTAAACAATATGAAGAATTTACATGTATTAATATCACCACTAGCACTAGTGTTTTGAGAAAATTTGTTAAATTTAGGAAGCTGTCAAAATCATGATGGTTGCTACAATTCTCTAAAAACTCTAATTTTAGCTGTAAAGCTCAAATTTTATTATTTACAAAATATATTTTCAGCTATTTTTCTTGACATTACAAATGAATCCTCAGTCTTTTTCAAGAAACTGTCTTAGAAATACTTAAAACTAAATAATTAGTGTTTGTCAATTATACTTGCAATTTAAAATGGTCCATGAAAAAAGGAGTCATTATTTCTCACACTAAATCACAGAACTTGTTTTCCTCAAGACGACCACTACACTTCTATACAGCATAAATGCTTTATGGGTAGTCACTTTTCTTCTTATTTTTGGTAAATATGTGCGGTGAATAACACAATAACCAGCACAGAGTCACAGTATGTTGTCACCTTTCAAGGGACAATGTGAATCTTGCCGATCTTGTTCCCCCAGGAGCCTCTCTGCACAGGGACAATGGTGAACTTGGTCAAAGCAATGGCCCCTTGGATGGTAGTGGCTATTTCCTTGGAGCACTTAGTGCCCAGGCCAACGTGGCCATTGTAGTCCCTGATGGCAACAAATGCCTTGAACCTGGTCTGCTGGCTAGTGCCAGTTGGCTTGTGTACCAGCATTATCTCCAAAATCTCATCCATACAGAAGATCCCCAATGAAGAAGTCAATGATTTCAGACTTCTTGCTGGGCAAGGAGAAGAGGTAAATCTCCTGTGGGGACTTGCTTTTCATGTCCTTGCCCAGAGGGCCCAGTTTGGTGCCGGGCATCCATTCCCTGTCCTCAGCCTGGCCTCCATGAGCTCACCTTATCCCTGCCTCCAAGGCCACTGGCATGGTCTCGACTCTGGTGCCCAAGAAGCTCCTGCTGATGGCTGGTATTATTGCAACACCTCGGTCAGGGTCTGCACTGCCACCCTGGGCAACTTTTAAAACTATAGCTACTTGACCCCTGGCCTCTGGAAAGACTGTATTCACCAAGTCTCTCTATCAGAAATTCACCAACCATCTTGTCAAGACTCTCACCAGGGTCTCTGTGCAGAGGACACAGGTTCCAGCTGTGGTAAAAACATAGGGTTTTTATACAAGAAAAATAAAGTGAACTAAGCCTGTCAAAAATAAAAATAAAAATATTAGCTAGGCATGATAGCACACACATGTAGTCCCAGTTACTTGGGAGGCTGAGAAGGGAGGATCTCTTGAGTCCAGGAGGTAGAGGCTTCAGTGAGCTATGATAACACCATTGCACCCTAGCCTGGGTAACAGAGCAGACACTGCCTAAAACAAACAAACAAAAAAAAAACTTTTTAAAATTAGGGAAAATTACATAAACTTATATACTAAAGTGGAATAGTTCTCAGGGTAGAGCAAGTAAAGAGATTATGGCACAGAGCCATTATTTGATTCTGTTTGCTTTTCTTTTTGCTTTACCAATATATAATATTTCCTTTTAAAATGTGCCTCGTATTTTTACTGTCTTTGTGCTGTGCTCACAAGTAGGGTAACATGACCTTCTCAGGCAGTTCTGCTTAGGAATCAGCATGACATGTTCTCTTGTATCACTCCTCCCTTGTTCCAAGCTGTTACAAATGCAGTGAATATTTATTTGGTCCACAATTGAGGACAGTAGAAAGAACACCAGTTTTGGAGTCAGTTCATCCCTGTGTTTGCTGCACAGGAAAAGTAAATTACTAATCTTTTCATGTCTACGTTTTTTCACCTGGAATACGTCAATGAAAATATGTGTATCCCAGATCGTCTATGAGGACAAAAGGAGGTAAAGCCTATAAGCACTCAGCACAATGCTGGGTGCATAATAGGAGCTTCAAAAATTAGAATTACCATTTAAATTCCAAGTCTAAAGGACTTGCTTAGATTTTAAAAACTGTACTTTCCCAGATCTTCTGCAGTGGGTACACTCTAATACCCACGCCTCCTCTGATAAGCTGCTCTGAAGAGTTAAGCACTTATGAGTGTCTTCCTACTTTTTTAAAAGCATTTTTTAATGCAAAATTTTCTTCTTCCCTTTCTTATGACCACACACAGACATTTTAAAAGAATGCTCTTTGTCTTCTTTATTTCAAAAGGGTTAAGTTTAACTTTGCTAAGATGCTTTTCATGTGCTTTGGGTTAAAGATATTACTGTACATTATGGGTTGCCTATTATATATTATTCATTAGAGAGAAGCCTGTCTAGAAAGACAGCCACAATTCAAAACAAGTCAATAATGAGAACTAAAAGTCAAAAGTTGGGAAAATGTCTATATTATATTCCCTTACTAATCTAAATTGTGTAGTAAGAATATAACCTTTGCAAGTAATTTTAAATGTTTATTTCTTCGTTTCCAGCTCTTTCACTCTGGCATGGCAGAAGGACCATTGTGTATGCCCACACAAATACATGATAATGATGATATAGTTAAGTATATCTTTCAGATAGAACTTTGCATTTTATACTTTGATAAGACTGTATAGCTTCAAAATATTGACTCAGTAAACTGATCTAGGCCTAGATGATAAAGGTTTGTTTGTTATGTTCAGACAAAAATTAACTTTTAAATTGATTGGAGTTATGATGATTTAAATAATTGTTATATTTTTATTGAATCTGATGACCTTGTTAGTAATACAAAAGGCTTTTTCTATTTAACACCAAGGAAACACAAATTAAAATTCCAGAATCTCCCAATAAGTGACAAGTCTAGTGGTGTAGAACTTATGTATTGGTAATAAATAACATTTAAATGAAGTCATTTTAGTACGTGGTTGGATGGCCGCATATTGATTGCTTTACTGAGTGTGACGTTGAACCAAATTTTATTTTAAGATTAGCCTCTGTACTAGAGAAAACATATGGCAATTCAAATTAAAATTTGTATTAAAAGATTTGCAGTATGTCTAAATAGATGAAAATTTAGTTTTATAATTCTTTATGACAAAAGTACAAAATATATACATGGATATGCAGCTTTGTGATATAGAGTTTATGTATTAATACTTAATGACTTTCCACATGGGATTTCCTCTTCCTGCAAACATTCATGTTTTCCAATATATTAGTTTAACTCAGCAAACTACCACATCTTTCTCTTCTTCTCACAGTAATTTTGCCAGAGTGAATGGTTTATCTCACCTTTATTTTTATATAAACCACACTTTAAAAATCACATTTATTTCACCTTTATCATCAATCCTTTTCTGAAATGACTGTCAAAGTCATGTCTTAGAGTCAAATCACTTGCCTATGCTCATTCCATATTATCTTTAGCCCATCTTTTGAATCAAATCATAATGAACACTCCTTTGTTCATTAAAGCACAAAATTTTACATTAACACATTAAATTAAAACATAACATTTAAGAATTATAAGGAATCTCAAAAGTCAATTAGTCAAACATTAAACTGATATGCAAGTAATAGTGACAAATACTTTTGCAAGTATACTGTTTGAGATGCTACAAAAAATATCATAAGTTGCATAATTTATAAACAATATAAATTTATTGCTCACAGTTCTAGAGGTTGAGAAGTCCAATG
>NW_006949614.1:0-841 GCF_000164805.1 Carlito syrichta | reverse complement strand
TGGTTACTTCTGTGTTTGACAAAACATGCCAAATCAGATTTAATTTTAAAAAGCTATTTTTTTGTTGTTTCATTGGAAGTCCCCTTTTTTAATAATCAAGTACTAGAACTGTTTATAAAGATATATTTTAGCCAGGCTCGGTGGCTCAGCCTGTAATCCCATGCCTTTGGGAGGCTGAGGTGAGTGGATTTCCTGAGCCCACGGGTTCGAGACCCACCTGGGCAACTTGGCGAGACCTCATCTCTACAATAAATCAAAAAAATTAGCCTGTACGGGTGTGGTAGTGTGCGCCTGTAGTTCTAGCTACTTGTAAGGCTGAAGCGGAAGGATCGCTGGAGCCCAGCAGGTCGAGGCTGCGGTGGCCGGGAGCTGCCACTGCAATCCAGCCTGGGTGACAGAGTGAGACTCCAACTCAAAAAAAAAGATATATTTTATTTACCATATTATGAAAACAGCCTACTAATTATATTCTTTGAATAATGCACACTATTGTTTTTAATATTATCATTGTCAGTAATGAATGTTGTTTTATATTGGATGATTTTCCAGCATATTTTTAATGAAATATTTTTAAAGTTCCTTACATGGCCATAACTGGTACAGTATAAGAATTATGGGAACTTAGATTAAATTATAATATTTTATTTACAATTTCTGATGTACTTATCTAAAAAGTTGGGACTGCACAGGTGTATCTGTGCCTGTGTATGTGTGTGTGTAAGTATATGGTGTATGTGTGTGTATGTGAGTAGTGTCTCATGATTCTCTGTTGCAGTTAAGCTACCTTACAATGTTTGACTACACTTGCTTTTAAATATGTTCTCTACCATAATTATTTCCC
>NW_006949613.1:0-407 GCF_000164805.1 Carlito syrichta | reverse complement strand
GTGTTTCAATACTGAGGACTCCTGGCTCTGTGTTTGCTTGGCCTTGGGAAAGCTAGTTAAAGATAGAGATCTTGCTTTATCTGTGAAATGGGAACCATGCCATTCCCTTCCCCATTAGGATCTGGGAAGATTAAATGCAATAGTGCTTGGGGAGTACCTAGCAATGCCTAATACATTCCTTGTTCCTTTGCCATCTGCCGTGGTCAAATACTGTTCCAGCTGTTGGGGCCATCATAGTGAGCAGAGGAGGCAGGGTTCCAGTCCTCGAGGTGTATACCCTGTGGACATTTCCACTGCGTGTGCTGCTGTTAAAATCAATAACATTGGGATTCCTTGGATAAAAGGCATAGGAGCTTGGCGTGGCTCGGTGGCTCAGCCTGTAATCCCAGCACTTTGGGAGGCCGAGG
>NW_006949612.1:0-712 GCF_000164805.1 Carlito syrichta | reverse complement strand
GGGCATACCTCAGTAACCAGGGACACTACATAATCAATATTGTATGTCTAACTATGACTTGTACACCACATTTTAAAAAAATTAAAATAAATAAATAAAAGCTGTAAAACTTACAACTGACTTCATTATGTTACTGTATTTTTAAAATGGATGCAATTTAGTGTTGTGCCTAGAAATGTTCATTATGCAGAGATTGATTTTTTAAGAAGTGTATAATACTCCAATGATATACCCTTTTTCTTTTTTTAGCACGTTATAATACCTCCTATAATTCTGCCTTGAAAATTGAGTCCTACAGTGTTTCTCACATAAAATCTGAATGCTTTATTCTGCCTAAATTGAAACTTGTTGAGATTCCAAATCTATACATTCTTAGATAACTGAATCTTGAAATTCACTGTACCTAAGTGCTATTCAGAAGGTAGAATGCATAATTAATCTGAAAAATTTTACCAATAAAACAGTACAGTAGTTTAATACAGGTTTTTCCGTTCTTAATCTTTGTGTATATTTTATTGGTGCACACTGTATTTTCTACTTGTTAATTTTGATTAAATGTTACAGACGTACAATCCTTAGAGAAAAGTTTCCCTTATGTATTTGAAGAAAGTATAAAATGCCTTCCCTTTATATTTTAGCCAATTTATATTTTTAAAAATGTATTTCCATTGAATACCTTGTATTGTCTTTACCGAAGATATAATGTTGTACT
>NW_006949611.1:0-722 GCF_000164805.1 Carlito syrichta | reverse complement strand
ATCAAAGGTCACGCTGGCAGCAGTAATCAGTCCAAGAGGGAGTGTGAGGTATCACATTGCACTCAATCGCATCGACCACTGACCCCCGGTGGCCACTTCGTCATGTGGGAGGGGATCGCAGGTACAGGACCCAGTTCTCGGAGATAGGAGCCCAGAAATTCCCTGACTGGGGCAGTAGGAGAGGGCCAAGTTTGGAGGGGGGACCCCGGGAGTCACCTGACCAAGTCTCCTGGGGTGACTGGCAAGGGCATGGGCTGGGGTACTGAGGGGAGGGGCTGCCTGAAAAGATCTTGGTTGGGGAAGCGCAGGGGTGCCCAGGGGGTTGGCCCGTGTGCCTCAGGAGTGGCAGGCACAGACTTGACCACAGTTCCCACGTTGGAGGGCGATCAGGTTGGCTCGGGGCACCAAGACCCCGTGGGTTTACCTTCATTTTGGCCTGAGCCAATCCGCTCCGTCGGGTTTCTTCCAACCTCACGGGAAAGGGGGGGCCAGGAGGGGGATAAGGGGAGGGCCACATCACCGCGATCTCGGCAACCACTAGGAAACTATTTCCAATGGGCACCGCCGCAGCTGTGAGTGTGAGCCAGACTTGCCCAGGCCAGGGCTATATATAGGCAAGGGACCTTGGAATGTGGAGGGCGTGTCACGAATTCTCCCATCCCATTGGTCAACCAGGATGACAGATACAAAGAGAGGCGTGGCCAGGCCCTGAGGCTAAGCCG
>NW_006949610.1:0-430 GCF_000164805.1 Carlito syrichta | reverse complement strand
CCTGCCACCCTCCCATCTGTTCATGTCTGTGTCTCCCTGGAGGAACTGGTTTGTTTTTGTGTGTGTGTTTTGCTTTTTCTTGCTTAATTGTGGTGAAATACACATAACATAAAATTGACGAGCCTACATTTTTCATTGCGCAGTTCAGTGGTGTTAATTGTTCCACACTTTCACATGCTGTGCAACGGTCAGCTCATCCATCCCCAGAGATGGATCCACTGGAAAAACTGCTGGGGGCTTAAGCGAATGTTCACCATAACCAGGACTCCCGTGGACTGTTCACTTTTATTTATTAATTTTTTATTTTTATTTTTTTGGTGGTTAACATTGTGTGTTTGAAAAACACTTTTAACTTCCTTTTTAGCCTTTTTACATTTATTTATTTATTTATTTATTTTGAGTTGGCATCTTACTCTGTCGCCCAGACTGG
>NW_006949609.1:0-5386 GCF_000164805.1 Carlito syrichta | reverse complement strand
ATTATATTATGAACGTACAGACTTTCTACTAGTGATCACAGCACAACGCATCCAAAGCCAGCACTTAAGTTAGATGCATTATAATTTGCTCGGAATTTAAAGGCTTAAGGACAAAACGGGGGTAGGAGGGTACATAAGTTTATTTTCCATAACTGACCGAAAAATAAATTCAAGAACTAGTAAATAGAATCTAATATGCTCTCATGCTCCCCGAGGGGATGGTGCCCGGTTTCGGTGGGTGATCGCTATGTCTAAACAATCTCCTATCTGAAAACTCTGCGACTGCAGGGTCATGGAGTCATCAGTCCCCTTTCAGCCAGACATGGTGCTGCCGATCTCCTTAACTCAGTAGCCAGATCTTTTTAACATTCGTGAAAACGATGGCAAAATTGAAGTGTGTGCCCTTCTTTCTAGCTTCTGGGTAGATTTCTTTCAAGGTTGCATCCATCCAGGTGCACATCTGCAGCTCGCTGGACGGCCGTTCCTGCGGGAGAACTCGGGCATGCAGTGGCAGTGGCGGTTGTTGGTGAGGACGCGCAGCAGCAGTGGGCACGGCTTCTCGGGCAGATGGACTTCTCCAACTCCTTCTTGTTCTCCTCCCGGGTGACCACGAATGACTCCACAGCCATCTTCCTCCTGCCCCCGCTAGTAGTTCTCCCTGACCTCTGACCCCCACCACGAGCCTAAGCCCAGAGGCCTGCATCAATTTCATACTGCTCTTCTTTCTTCATTCCACTTTAACTTTCTGATTAAGAATGAAATTGATTTCATTAGTCTCTATTCAAGGGAGTGTGTCTATTGTACAGAGTTCCCTAAGAGATAACAATAGAAATGATCACTAGCATTTAATAAATTCTTCCAGCATCCAACTGCTTTGTAGATTACCATATATAATATATAACTAGTAACAACGATATAAAATAGGTATAACTACTATACATATATGTGAGAAGAAACAATTATTATAACACAGGAAATGCACCTCACTCCCTCTGCATGTCCTGTCTTTCATTCTTTAAACCTTCACTACCACAATTTTTGCAGAATATCTCAAATTGAAACTCCTAGATTCGTGTGTTGGATGTAATCCTCAGTCCTGGCTGTACATAGGGGTCATTCAGAGAACACTTAAAACATCAACCCCTAGTATTTATTTATTTATAAGTTAATCTCTGAAGTTGGAAATAAGGCATAGATATTTTTAGAAACCCTTCAAGATCACCTATCACATTTGGGTTATAGCTACTGCTCAGATCTCAACAAGAAAACAAATGCTGCTTCTCCACCAAGAAGAAAGAGGTCTGAAAGGCATTCATATCAGAATTTCCAGAAATGTTCCATTCTTAGTACTAATATTCAAGAGATAATATTTGTGAAAAGATAAAAAGGACTCATTATAGCTTGGTGTTAATATTTATGTCTGTGTTATTCTAAGAAACAAGAAATCAGGATTCAATCAATAAGGGTGATTCATTAGTATCTAAAATGAAGAGGACATATATAAAATACAGTTGAAATAAGTTCTCTGGCAACCTATAGGCTAAATGAACTGTTATAAGTATACGAATCCTGTTGTTAGACAGGATTCTGTGCATCTCAAAAAATGAGAATTCCAAATTATTAAACACCTTAAGAGGCTAATTCAGAGCTGGTATGTACAGGGAAAAAGAAAGGGGGGCCAATTATTCACATGCCAGTCATCCTACATGGAAGTCATCCTCATTAATTGAATCGCAGTACTAAGACTGAAATAAGAAAGAAGGAAATTGCTGACTCTGGGATGATGATCTTGCCCTAAGTTTCCGCTAACACCTTAATTTAAACAACTCATCTGATTGCCTATGTCATTATATACAAATAAACGACAGCACTGACAGCACCCTGACTTAATGACTAGAAGAATTAGGAGAGTATCTGGAACTAATTTAGACAATAAAAATAAATCTATGGTATGAAGAAAAAATTGAGGACAGGCACAGTGGTGCAAGTCTGTAATTCCAGCATTTTGGGAGGTCAAGGCAAGAGGATTGCTTAAGCCCAGGAGTTTGAGACCAGTCTGGGAAACATGATGAGACCTTGTCTCCACAATAATTTTTTTTTAATTGGTTGGACATGGTAGTATGCGCCTGTAGTTCTAGCTACACAGAAGAATCGCCTGAGTCTAGCAGGTTGGGGCTGCAGTGACTGTGAAAATGCCACTGCACTTCAGCCTGAGTGTTAGAATGATTCTCCAACTAAAAAGAAAAAAGAAAGAAAGAAAGAAAGGATTGAAATGAAACAATGTGAAGTTGACATATGGAAATCCATATTTTTTTCAAAGCATTTTTATTATTTCAAAGTATTTTAAGTCTAGGGAATAAATGTCTTTAAGTTTTCCTCAAGCTTCTCTTCAGAAATAAGAAAAAATTAACATTCTTATCACAAATATTGGAAAAACCACTCCAGGCATTCTTGAGATATCATCATACACTTATAATAAAAATTACTCTTTTAATGCCTAAGTTTTTAACCATCTCTTAGTTGAGTACCATAGAATTTTCTGCCACTGTCTCTACTTTTAATAATTAAAAACATCAATTTTCCAGCATTCATTCCTATAGCCTGCACTGCAATCTTACCTCCACCCTGCTATGCTTCTCTTTCCAACTTAATTCCCTACTTATCCACTTTGAAGATTCATGGAAACATGGAAACTGAAGGTGCCAGAACAGTGGCTAGGAACTTGGCAAAATTCCCCTGGTAAAAACTTGTTCTTTCACATTTTAGTTAACTGATCTTGAACAAACTACTGTAGTTGTTTCGTTAGATTTCTATAAAATGACAAAATTAATCGTATTTATAAAGCAGGGTTCCTCAAAAATTAATTCAAAAATTTATCACCTGATCTTGTTCACATGCTAAGCTCTTTAACTCTGTGGAGTATGGAAGCCAAGCATCTGCTTTTTTAAACAATATCCAGGTGATACTTGTTAAAAGTCAGTACTAGATGTCACCCTTTTAGTTACAAAGGTCTATATCATGGTGTCCACAATAGGAGTTACTGCAAAGACTAAATAAATCCATTGTCATAAAATGATTAATTTAGTGAAATTATCATAAGATATCACAAATCATCATGAGCATTATGAAGGAAATTAAAAATATGTATATATGTTTTCCAGATGATATATGTTAACAAGGTGACTGAAATCACTTGTACAATGTCCCATAAAATGACCCTAGAAAAGTCTGGGTGCCCAATTTTTTTTCTTTTTTCCTTTTTTTTGGCCCATACTTTCTACCAACATTGATCACACTATCCCTTTTCTGTTATCTAGAATATATTCTAATGCTAGGTATGCTGAACATCCTTTAAACATTCTTCAAATTTATACATTGTTACCGCCAATGAGAAAGTTTTCACAATTGCCCCCAAACAATTATGTCTCCCCTCACCTCTGAAGTGTTACATTCTTTCTCTTCTCCTCCAATCCTTCTGGCACTTCCAATTTATACATTTGTTGAAAATGCTTAAAGTGTACTCCATCAAGGGAATTGAATGCATAGACTGATATTTTTTCTTTTGTGTACGTTTAATGCTGTCTCCATAATCAATAAGTAAAGATGATTGATTGACCAAAAGGTTACTCATACTCTGAATGTTAACTACTCCATAGTGGTAGCTAGGAAAATTGTCCAGAAAAAGATGAACATCCGTGCTTCCTTTTATAACTTTTACAAATACAGTGTTCTTGATTTCCTTCACAGGTTTACAAAAAAAAAAGGAAAGATTTTAGAATTGGAAAACTTGAGTCTGACTACACAGATCCATCATGTGTTGCTTTAATTTTCTTAATATTCTTGTGTATTAAGTGAAGATGTTAAATGTGTCAGCTTACCTCTTATGATTCAAGGTGTATGAGATATCTCCCGTTTCAAGAGGAGGCCACACAATTCAGTGTCTGGTAAACTAGAATCAATTTGGGATATTTTCAGAGTTATCAGGAAAGAAATATGCTGTTTCCACCACAAATAGTGAAACAATGAATTGTACACTGTTGGTCACTGTTAGTGAACAAATTTTTTTAAAGTATTAGGAAGAACACTGGTGGGAGAGAGAATGCAGAGAGAGAGAGAGATAGAGGAGAGAGAGACGGAAAGAGAGAGAGAGAGCAAGAGAAGCAGAGAGTGAGTGAGTGATAGAGAGAGAGAAAGAGAGAGAGAGAGAAAGGAGAAGCTCTCACTATCTGGAGCCCTTGATCTAATTTTGCATGAAATCTATTGTAGCTGAATCTCATAATCAGTGAAAGGTTTTGTTTCGCTTGCCTTAGATGTTTGAATTGGGTGTTTGTCACTTGCAACACAGAAAGGCCTGACCAGTAAAACCTTTCTCTGCATGTTTTTATGAATTCAGTGTAATCATTATGCATTAAAGAGTTCTGTTGGCAACTACCGTTCATTATTTTTAGTCTTTTAAAATTTTTTTCTGTATTTTGTTGTTTCACAATCTGTTTTCATGTTCAGATTTAAATATCCTCAAAAATAGAAGAAGGAATTATGCAGAAAATATAAAGGCTAAGCTACAATATTGTATGTAAACTAAGTTCATTTTTCTACCACATGCAAAACAACATAGCCCACCTGAACAAAATGATTGGTTCTTTGTCAAAGTAATATTTCTCCCCACAAAAAAGGGAAAAAATAATCCTACAAAGTTAAGACAGCATATGGACAGAATTTACAGCCTATATATAATACATGACTATTTTTTATTTTACATTTAAAAAGCTAGCAATAGTTCTTGAAAAGTATTATAAATAAGGCACTGTTAAAAATTATAAAAATTTTAAAAACAATTCAATTCAATTGGTTTTCAAAAGTTACATGAGTGAGACAGTGGAGCCAAAGAACATATAATGAATAGGGAAGAAATTTAACCCCAAATTCTTAAAGGCTTTGTATCAATTCTCTGACAATAAAAAGAGAATAGAATCAACAACAATTAAAAATGTTGACTGTACTCTACAGGTAGCAATAATATATAAGTGGATTTAGGATCTTTACAAAATAGACAAGCATTTTTGTCCTTTACAAGATTTATCAGATCATCTGAGGTAGGTGATTAAATAAGAATTTGCTTGAAAGCAACCTAAAGAATTAATGTATCTGTGACTATTTTATGTGAAATATTTAAAGAAAAAATAACTTGTCCTGGTATTATAGAACATCTATATATTTGCCTAACTAGCTGGTATAATTGAATAGATGACACAAGGTGATGAAACTCTATAATGGCTAGTTGTTTTGAAACTCTATTCAAACATAATTAAACTGAAAATTGTTCTAAAATTTGTAAGTATAACTAAAGTTGAAACAATTATTTAATGTATTTATATTTTTAAAATTT
>NW_006949608.1:0-766 GCF_000164805.1 Carlito syrichta | reverse complement strand
CCCATTCTCCCCAGAGATGGGAAAACACACAGTACCACAACCTAAAATATTGAACTGCTATTGTTTATCAGGGAGGAGGGTCTTCTCCCATAAAAATAAAGTATCTTAATTTCACAGGAACTGACAGGTAGAAAAGAACATTACCAATATAGGGAGGCTGTCCATCCCCCTTGTCTCCTGCATTGTCTTGTTGTGTTGGGACCAGCAGAATTGTGGTTGAATTTTCCTGCCGCCATCTCCATCCCAGGCTAACACAGGAAGTCATTATTTAAAGATAAAGAAAACCACAGTTAACACCCCTCCGCCATAATCTTGTGGCATCCCAGAAGAGTTAAGTCATTGTGCATGGGCCTACGGAAAGTTAAGAGGATCTCCAGCCTGATTGTCCCAGGAAGCCAAGAAAGCACATGAGCTCAGGCAAATTCTAGCTACCAACTCTGGCAGGTTACTTCTGGTTTTATGGAAGGTTTCATAAGCATGGACCCAGAGGTGCCTCTTGCAGTGACAGAAGAACACATGGTATCCAATTCACTCTGCAGCAGAAAGCCAAGGAAGTCAGACCCCCTCCCATTACCATCTGTTCAGTAGAAGTGAATCTTGCCATCATCCATGGTCCAGAGCCCCAGCTCACTTTGTAGTGCTATCTTAGCTGATTTCTTTTTTATTCCATAAATATCTGTTGAGTACCTTCTATGTGACAGGGACCATGCTGGGGGCAGAAAAAATAAAAGAAACAGGGTAAATGAAGTTCCTGGCTTATTGGAGG
>NW_006949607.1:0-743 GCF_000164805.1 Carlito syrichta | reverse complement strand
TTTTTACATTAAAAGAGTTAAGTAAAATCAGGGAAACAAGCATCCCAAATTGTCATTGATGACATTAGCCTCAGAACTTTGACATCATAATGGTAGGTACCTTGACTACTGAGCAATCCTTAGCCTTCAAGCTCTTGTGTACAGAGCTCTGCCAAATGTGGTAGACATGGGGGATTTCATTCCCAAGAAGTGTTCACATCCATCCAAAAATTTCTCCAGGGATAAGTGACAATTCAAGAATTCTCTAAATGAGTTAGTCTTTTTTTATTTTGTAGCAGTCTTTTTTGAGATTATTGAGAAACTCCCAAACTGGGAGGGGATCTTAGGGGGTTGCCCATGAGGTAGTCTTTTATTATTATGGTCACAGAGTCCTGTTGGGGCTTGGTTGTAGCACAAACAAATAATATTTTAACACTTTCTTTAGTTTAGAAACTTTTGAATGTTTTTAGTATTGTGTAACAGCCTTTAGGCCATTTTTCCTACAGGATTTGAACATTGCTTTTTCTAAGATCTTAATTAATTTTCCAGAATTTTCAATTATCCAAGTATTTATACTAATGCAGAGCCAAATACTTACTACATTGTAAATCTCCATTTATTTTGGTTTATATATATTGTGCCCCAAATTCTCTTATTTCTGTGTGCCACATTAAAAGTGCTTGTTGTTTAAAAGTGTCAGATTAATCAGATACTTGTTTGCAGAGTACAACATTATATTTAGGCAGAGAAAATACTAAGGGATT
>NW_006949606.1:0-7514 GCF_000164805.1 Carlito syrichta | reverse complement strand
CCTTCTTCATAGGAGAAAAAAAAAACCCTCAACATTTTTGGTTATCTGAATTCTGACCTCGATGTGAATTCGGAATCCTGCAAAAACATCATCAGGAAAACCATCTAACATCCTTTCTTGTAAATGTTCCACATTCTCTTTCTTCTGTAAGATTTTGCTCATACCATGCTGCATGACTAAAATACCATCCCCCAGTTTGTCTAGAATATTATCTACTTATCATGGTTTGCCTAAATCTCAACTTTTCCACTTAACTTTCTTTGATTGTCACATTCACAATAATCTCTTTCTCCTCTCAAAATACTTTGTATTGCTGCTTCCTTTTGCACTTGTTTAGAAGAGCTTGCATTGTGATGGATCCATTAGCATATTTATATATCCAAGTTTCTAATATTTGAAGCAACTCATAGGCGAAAACCATGTTTTATTTACTTATCTTACATGCATATAGTGCTTGTATATAGAAAGAGCATAATAAAATAGGTAAAACTGAGGATTTTAGGATATACAATTTTAACTGTATGCACAGCAGTAGACCATCAATAGGCAGAAGACACTACTCATGCTACAAATTATCAGTAAATACCTCATGGATAACATTTGCTGTGTGCAAAGGGACCTCAGGGAAAAATTTGTCATGATTCAAAAAAATGGAGATAGATGGTCAACCAGGAAATGTAGAAAAATTGAAAGAATTAAAGGTGCCAGTCGAAATAGTCTGGTCCTGATAGCAGAAATAAATAGGAAAAAGAATTCCACATATTGGTGCCATTTAACATTAAATCACATAACCTACACCATTTTCTCACTGCAGATTCACTAAGTAATCTTCTGATTATAATTTATCTTCCCATTAAGAGATTATTTATAGGAAAATAATTGACCCATTATTTGTATTTCTTTTGGTTTACCTATCAGACTCTTCTGAACTCAGCATGAGTCCATTTCTAAGAGACTGAAGCTCTGTGTGCTAATAAAATCAAGTTTCTAGACCCGTAGAACTAAAAAACAGCCACCAATTAAGTTACAGCAAATTCATAAGGGCAAATAAGCCTTTCTGAGGTTTTCTTGAATTTCCCTAATGACAAACTTACCTACCAAACATCCTCTAATTTCTTCTACTACACATTCCCTGATGCTACTATAACATTCTAGCTACTATAGTTTTATCTACTGATAATTTTTTTGAACTGGAGTCTCACTCTGCTGCCCAGACTGGAGTGCAGTGGCATGCTCATAGCCACTGCAACCTCGACGTGCTGGGTTCAGGTGATCCTTCTATCTCAGCCTTCCAAGTAGCGGCAACTACAGGCATGTGCCACCATGTCGGGCTAGTTTTTTTTTTATTGTCAGGATGAGATCTCACCAAATTGCCCAGACTGGTCTCAAACCTGTGGACTCAGGCAAACCTCTCATCTCAGTTTCCCAAAGTGCTGAGATTATAGGCGTGGGCCGGTGCATCAGTCTAAGATTTTTTAGAGTGACTGAATTGACTGTAATATACCATTGGATTTTGTGGTTCTTTATTAATTTAAGGGTTACCTTCCATCCTGACCTTTGCAGCTAACTCTGTGCCAATGAGTTCCTCCTTCACCTGGAACTGTTACTTCATCGTTATAAATACTTTCATCTCTGTAGATTGGCAGAGGCCATTACAATCTGGGGCTCAGCATGGGAACCGAATGAAGTCATCCCCCTGGAAGGCAAAGTTCCAGAGGGGATCTGTGTGTGTGGCAAGGCCCCACGGAAAGTCTTGAGGAAAAGTTCTGCATAACTGTCCTGTGACTCATGGTCTCCTGGTTATTCCCATTATATTGTTATACTCCTGTCTTACAGGAATAATATGTTTCAATCTTCCCTCGGAAAAAAATAAATGCAACCAAATTTGGAGGGTAAAGTGTCTACAATGCCAAAAATAAAGCAGTCAATGTTTCAACATCGGCTATGCCTCAGGAAATACAAATAAGAACAGGAGAGGTCATGACGACCCAATCGTCAATAGAACCAATCACTGTAACATCCACTGCAACAAAATGTACCTTTAACTGTATGGCAAATAAAACACTTAGAGATATTCTATTAAAGTTGTGGCATAAAAAATTAACAGAAACTGAGGTAAAAACTGTTACAGATAACATAGGTATAGTTAAACATCAGATTAGTCATAAGACCGGAACCCCCCAAAATAAAGCCCCTAAGCCCTTACCTACTATTAGAGCAGGACAACATGTGGGATATAATATTAATGGTAGAGTTTGGTGGGCCCCTGGGAGTAGAAACAGCATACAAGATTCATCGTGGTTTGATCCTCCTTTACCTTACACCAGAGCTTATGATAAAGACATGGTTAGGTGGGCTTGGGTAGATGACAATATGTTAAATAAAACTCTGTCTCTCTGGGAAAGAATTAAACGTAATAGCCCACCATAGTGTTTAATTCTAAAGGCATAGAAAATAAAATCTGCTACAAAGTAAACTAATGATATAAGAAAATTAAATGTAGCTATTGTACAATAGAAGATTGTGAGAATAGATATAATTAGTTAAGTTTGATATAATCAGTAATAATGATTTTTTGCTATTGCTTAATTATAAAAATAAGTTAGGAATATTTAGAATAGATAAAGTAAGCTTTGTGTGAATCCACATGTTATTGCTTTAATAGTTGATTGTCCCTTTTTACTTTTTATTTTCTTTATAGAAAATTATATATTTTCATAAAATAGGATGTTAAGTTTATAAGATTAATAGTCCAGCAGGTGGTGGTAGTGATAACCACAAAAAATAGATTTGGGTTAATGGGAAAGTTGTATTAATCATTAACTTTATAATAAATCTTGTAAGACATGAGAACATACAGTGTTTGTGATAAAATAATGAAATCATCTTGTGATTGTATAACCACAAAAACGATTAATTTATAATTTACTATAAATAAATGCAACCTGGTATGTTTGATTGCCAGAGTGCCTGAAGAAACTATGGTTATGACTCTTCCTTCCCTCGCCTCATCACGCCTCCTTCTCAGGTCCCCGTGAACCCACCGGAGCTGGCCTGCGGCAGTAGATCTCTTAGCCAGCTGGAGAAAAAGGGGAAAAAAATTTAAGCAAAAGAATTAGCATTTTAAATTATTTGATCCCCCTTCATTTTTTCCCTAAATATCTACATATCTCTTTCTAATTTCCAAGGAACCCAAAAGGAAACTGCACGCACTGTGGCTTTTAAAAAGTAATTATCAAAATTTATCAGAGAAAGATAGAAGTAGTTACAGCAAGTTTTCTTTTTTAAAAGAAAATCAGAGACTCACTCTGTCACCCAGGTTTGAATGCATTGGCACACACATGGCCACTGCAGCCTTGACCTGCAGGGCTCAGTTGATCCTTCCACTTCAGCCTTCCAAGAAGCTGGAAGTAGAGTGTACCACCATGTCTGGTTATTTCTTTTGTTTTGTCTTTTAGTGTAGATCAAGGCCTCACCATGTTGCCCAGGGAAGTCTAGAACCCAAGGGCTCAGGCAATCCTTTCACCTCCGTCTTCCAAAGCACTAGGATTACAGGCAGTAACCACGGTACCTGGCTACAGCAAGTATTCAAGCTCTCTGAAACCTCATGTACAGACAGCACAACTAGATAGTGAAACAAACAAAAAAAAACACAGGCAAGATTTACAATAAAATTAAGATGAAGTCCTATAACCGTTAAAATGTAAGCATGTAGGAACAAACAACCAAAAAAGTCACAAGCCCGGCTAGTTTTTTTATTTATTGTAGGGGTGAGATCTCACCAAATTGCCCAGACTGGTCTCAAACCTGTGGACTCAGGCAACCCTCTCATCTCAGCTTCCCAAAGTGCTGGATTCTGGTAAGGACTTGGAAGACAAAAAGACTAAGGGAAGTTTGGCATTCCTTAGAGGTTGGTTAAGTGGCCACGACCAGAATGTTGGTTGGAAGATGAACATTAAAGGCCATTTAGATTATGTTTCAGATGAAACTGAGGAACAAGGTGTTAGAAACTGGAGTAAAGGTCATCCTTATTATAAATTGGCAATGCACTTGACTGAACTATGTCCAAGCCCTAGGACTTTGCAGAAGGTTGAACTTGAGTGATAACTAGGGTTTCTGGCAGAAGATATTTCTAGGCAGTAAAATGCTACTGCTGTTATACGGTTACCACTATCTGCTTATAGTAAACTGCAAGAAAAGAGAAACAGAACAATTTTTAAAAAAATTTGCATCCTGGCCATGTGGTAGACAAAGAATGTTTCCAGGAGAGGAATACAAATAGGGAAATCCAACAGTGGACAGCAACCACTTGCTATAGAGATGGGCATGGCTAATGGGGAGTCAGGTGCTAATAGTCAAGACAGTGGAAAAAGGCCCCAAAGTAATTTCACAAAAATTTTTTACTGCCCCTCCCATCACAGGCCCAGAGTTCTGAGAAGAGAGAGTGGTTTCTGGGAATACACACAGGACACCACCTCAAGACACTGCTTCCTGCATCCCAGCCATGCTGGAGGGTGCATGGTGGCTCAAGATGTGGCTCCTGTGGCAACTCTAGAAGATACAAATTATAAAACTTGGCAATGTCCATGTGGTGCTAATTCTGCAGGCTTGCAGAAAGGAAGAGCTGCGAATGCTTGGTAGCTTTCACTCAGATTTCAAAAGATGTCATCACAAGCCAGGAAGCTTGGGCAAAGACTTATTGCAGAAGCAGAATCACCACAGACAGCTCCCACTAGAGCAATGCCATGCATAAATGTGGGATTGGAATGACCATGGAAAGCTCCCACTAGGATAATGCATAGTGAAATCATGGTTGTGGGACTGCCTATAAGACCCCAGTCTATAAGGCTCCCAGAGTTCAATGCCACCCTGAGAGAGCTGGGTGAACTAAGCCCAGCAAAGTGATAATGTTGAGATTGCTTGAGGCCTCAGAGACCTTTGGAGACCTCAGAGTGCAGTGGATACCGGACATGGATCCAAAGAACGTTCTTCTGGAGTTTTAAGAAAAATAGCTGCTCTCTTGGGCCTAAGATTTCCATAGGGCCTGTTACCTCTTTTTTTGTTTCTTTCTTTTTTATGCTGGAGTCTTACTCTGTCACCCATGCTGTAGTGGAGTGGCATGCTCAGGGCCACCACAGCCTCAGCCAGCTGGGCTCAAGCTATCCTTCCAACTCAGCCTTTCAAGAAGCCAAAACTACAGGTCGTACTATTACACCCAGCTTATTTATTTTTTATTTATTGCAGAGATGAGGTCTCACTACTTTTCCCAGGCTGGTCTGAAACTCGTGTGCTTAGGCAATCATCTTGCCTCGGCCTCCCAAAGTCCTGGGATTATAGGCTTGAGCCACCTCCCCTGACCACCATTTCTTTTTGCCTATTTCTGTCTTGTAGAATGGGAATGTGTACCCTGTGCTTGTTCTAAAATTATGTCTTGGAAGTACATAAACTGCTTAAATTTCACAGGCTCACAGATGAGACTTTGTGCTCTTGAGTTGGTGCTGAATGAGTTAGGACTTTCAGGCTGTGGGTTGGTATGAATGTATCTGAAAAAGGATGTGAGTTTCGGAGGACCACATATAGAATGCTATGGTTTGAATGTCACCTCCAAAACTCATGTTGAAACTTCATCCCCAATGTGGCAGTACTAAAGGAGGGCCTTTAAGAAGTGACAGAATTATGAAGACTCTGTACTCAGGAATGAGTGAATACATTTATAGATTCATGGGTTAATGAATTAATGGCTTAACCTAGGAAAGAAACTGGTGGTTTTATAAAAATAGAAAGAGAGAAATGAGCTAGGACATTAGCACACTCAGCACCTTCATCATGTGATACATCAGGATACTGCAGAGAAACCCACCATCAAGAAGACTCTTACCCGATGCAGTTGCTAAATGTTGGACTTCTCAGTCTCCATAACTATAGGATATAAAGTTCTTTTCTTTAAGATAAAAAAACTGAAGAACAGAATAATTTGATAAAAGCATAACTGAGGTAATAAAGGGGGAAGACTCCCCAAAACCAGAATTATATTTTGAGGGTGAGCCCCTTATGTACACTTGGAATTTGCTCCTCTGGATCAAGCAGTCAAAGATTAAATGGAAGTTTTGAGAAGGTTGTGTTATAATTTGCAGAGGAAACGTCCCAAGTTGTGGCAAACAGGTGACTGGTTCTTCTACCATGGCAACAAACCTACCCACACCATGCTGAGTATTCAGCCGTGTTTGGTCAAAAATGGTAGGATCCCAGTAACCCACCCTCTCTATTAACCCAATCTCATCCCAAGAGAATTTTGTTTGTTTTTGTTTCCCAATTAAAATTGTCCTTAAAGAGAAATATTTTGCTAACATGGAAGAGGTGAAGCAAAAAATTGGCAAAAGCACTAAAAGGCATTAAAATGGATAAGTTCAAAACTGTTTTGAGCAGTGGCAAACGTGTCTCGACAGATGCATGGCATCAAATGGAGAATTTTTTGAAGGTTACTGAAGTTTAAATATGTAAGAAAAAGTACCCAATTTTTAATAAATAAATTATGTGTTTTTTGGTTCCTTCCCAAACTGAAAATAAATCAAAATTGTAATCCATTTCAAAAGAATTTTTTAAAAATTGAGAAAATTATATGACAAGTGGAAAACATAAATCAGAAGTAGAAAAATCAGAAATGAGGTGATAACACATGAGAAATATGACATAAAAGAAAAAATCATTTAAGAAAGAATAGAGGATAAAATCAGAAAAAAAATCCAAAGAAACAAAAATAGAATACCCAAAGTTAAATGAAGCAAAAAAAAAAAAAAAGAACTTACGGTATGTGAAATTATATATTCAAAGTGCATACTGAGTAACTACAAATGTAAATAAAAAATGACAAACGTCAATGTATATTCTAATAATATTAGACAGAAAAACAGGAAGGAACGAGACACAGATATGTAGAGAAATATCCACTAGACATCTCAAAAAATGTATTGTCATATAGTAATATACTGGACTTTAGTGATTTGTAAGCCTAAGGAATGTGAAGCAATTTGCATGCATACCTGTACAGTTTACTCTGCCTGCGTCTGGGTAAGTTGGACATGCAAAGCACTAATTAGTTCTTCCTACTCCTCGAATGTATGTTTTATCCTTTCTACTTCTATAGTCTCCTTGTGGAACTCTTTTTTTTTAGGATTTAAGAATATAGCTTATTTACAGGTAAATTAGAAAGAGAAGGGAGAGAGAAGTTTCACTTCCCCAAGTTGGGGGAGGGGGCCAAAGCCAGGAAGTATGTTGATAGCCATAATTCTAAGAGCACATGGCCACACCAGAGTCTAGCAAGGAAATGGCCTCGAACTCTTGTCATGCTGAAAATGCAGGATATAAACTCATTTAAAGTAATTTACAGTCAAGCTTTTTCTTTGAAAGAATTAGCAAGATTGATGGGTCCCTAAACAGAATGTTCAAGAAAAAGAGAGAAAAAGCCCTAATAAACACAATCAGAAATACAAAAGATCAAATCGCAAATGACCCAG
>NW_006949605.1:0-768 GCF_000164805.1 Carlito syrichta | reverse complement strand
CAGCAACACAGTCCAGCCATATGCTGCTTTCTCATTATAGGATTTCATCAAATGCAAAGAGGTTTCTATTTCAGGGGCTAGTGAGCCAACCTGGAATACATCGTAAAATCTACTACACTAAACCATTCATGTTCATGAGGAATCTTACTTAGGATAGTATAGGGATTTGGAACTACCGGATGTCAGGTCTGAATTATTTGGTTCATGGCCTATAAATTCTGCACTAGATGATATGACTCATCAGGCTCTTTACTGGAAGTATAGGAGTATTATATGGTGACATGCATGGTTCCAAAAGTCCCCATCCATAAGAAGGCCTTCAATCATGGGTTAGAGTTCTTTCCTGCCTTCCATAGGAATAGAATATTGTTTCTTATGTACAACTTCATCAGACTGTTTTAAAGAAATGTGAGTTGGAGTAATTTGTAATCCCCCCATATTTCCCTCTTTTACCCATATTCTCTGAGTTAATTCTCTGCTCCTCTTCCTCCATGAGGTATGCTATTCTTTCTGTGAATCAGCCTTGTTCTTGTCCTACATTAAGATTTATTGGAATAATTAAGTCTGTATCTAAAAGGTTGATTACAGCTTCTGGGACAAATAAAATAGTCCAATTCATGTTTCAGTCTCAGTTTTTATAGGCATGGGTTCAAATTTGGGCACTAAAAATCTTTCCACTTTTACCCCAGAAACTTGAAGCTTTTTATGTGAGAAATGCACATTTTTAGGTTTAAAGAATAGGGAGGAACATGCCACTCCAATATTCCA
>NW_006949604.1:0-799 GCF_000164805.1 Carlito syrichta | reverse complement strand
CTCTGCCATAAAAAATCAAGGTGCTGAAAACTGAAGTGGTGTTAATAGGAGTAATTATTATTATTATTATTATTATTTTGAATTGAAGTATCACTCTATGGTCCCGGCTGGACCAAGGCACAATCACGGTCACCCCAGTATTGATCTGCTGGCTTCTGGTAATTCTTTTGTTTCAGATTTCCAAGTAGTTGGAACTACAGGCATGTGCTACCATGCTCAGCTAATTTTTCATTTTTTTGTAGAGACGGGTCTTGCTATGTTTCCCAAGCTGGTCTCGAACACTCAGGCTCAGGAAATCCACTCACCTCGGCCTCCCAAAATGCAGGGACTACAGTCTGAGCCACTCAGCCCAGCCTCCACTGTAAATTGCTTTTGACACTCTAGTTCACCAAAAGGAAATACATAAATATGTCATCTTTCTGATGATAGTATTCAAATCTGAGTTGAGCATGCATTTGACAGATCCAACTGACTGAATCATGCTAGCACTAGATTATTGTGCAGCAAGTTGACTTGCATCTTCTGAGAAGCAAATGGAACACATAAACAAGCAAAGCCTTCAAGGATAGTATTTTCTTTTTTTTGAGTGACATATGCACTTCCTCTGTCGGTTGGTGGCTAGTATATATTTTATGCATTAATTGTTCCTTCACAAATACGAAGTACTATATAGTTAACAATGAACCAGAGATAAGTGATCAATCAGCAAACATGGGCTTAACCATAAAATGCCTGACAGCTTCAGGGAATGAAAGAGATTTCCTCCGAGTTGATTGCATATGGATCTCCAGGTGGCTGG
>NW_006949603.1:0-430 GCF_000164805.1 Carlito syrichta | reverse complement strand
TCTACAGAGGGGTCTGAAGTACCCTTGGGTAATATCCTAGCCATCCTGAAATGAGAAAAATCTTACCTTTCCAGGGTCCCTCATTGGGCACCAGTTGTGGGGGACTTGTCTCTGTGGAGATTGGGGGTCACTGATAGGTGAGATGACATCGGCAATTAAACTGGAGGGATAGACATAAAGAGAAAGAAAGGAGGGAGAAAAAAAGAGACTGGACTCCTGTTTAAGTGACAAAAAGCCACTTATAGAGCATTATTCCAGGGCTTTTATCCCTAAACTCTATAAAGTTATCATCACAAGAACTCCTATTGCTATGGTTATATAAAAGGTAGCTTGTGTCTTTCACATAAACAGAACCAGGTATACACAGGACACCCCCCACTCTCAAGCAGATTTATTTTTTTAAACATGAGGGAAAAAAAACCTCACAAAT
>NW_006949602.1:2111-2644 GCF_000164805.1 Carlito syrichta | reverse complement strand
GATGTTCTCACTTATAAGTGGAAGCTAAACTGAGGATATACAAAGACAGAAAATGGTATAGTGGATAATGGAGATGGAGAAAAGGAAGGAGGAAGGGGTAGTGGAGAAAAAACTATTCACCTGTTGTGTGAAATGTACACAGGTAGGGGTGGTGGATATCCTTCAAGCTCTGACCAAAAAGCTATTTCAAAGCTCCCCAAAGCTATTAAATTTTGTTTTAAATGAGATGAAAAGTATATATTTGATTTTAAATTATGTTAGACTTTTCCCATATGATTTTAGCTATTATATTAATAAATTTTTGAATTGAAAACAAATCTAAAGGAAAGATCTGAGTTAATGAAACATATCTGACAATAATCTGCATGTAAATAATATTTAAAACAATAGAAATTAATGAATCATTTAAGGAGAAAATTTATGTAAAGAATTAGGAATATATCTAGCCGAGCTCAGTGGCTCAGCCTGTAATCCCGTGCCTTTGGGAGGCTGAGGTGAGTGGATTGCCTGAGCCCACAGGTTCGAGAACCACC
>NW_006949602.1:0-779 GCF_000164805.1 Carlito syrichta | reverse complement strand
GAGGGTGAGTCTGTGAGGGTGTTTCTAAAAGAGATTAGCATTTAAATCAGTAGCCTGAGACAAGATCTATCCTCTTCAAAGTGGATGACCATCATCCAACTCATTAAGAGCCCAAGTAGGGAAAAAAAATAACAACAACAAACAAATGAAAAAAAGAAAAAGAAAAAAACAAGGAACAGGAGATTTACTCTCTGAGATGGAACATTCCCTTGGACATCAGCATCCCTAGCTCTTGGGCCCTCTGTCCTGTACCAGAATTTAAGACATCAACTTTTCTGATTCTCCAATTCCAGGCTTTGAAATCCACATTGATTTACATCACTTGCTTTCCAGGTTCTCCAGGTTATTTTCTGACTGCAGATCATCAGATGTCTCAACTTCCATAATCTTTTGAGCCAAGTTTCCAGAACCTGTCTCTCTGTGTGTCTGTCTTTGTCTCTGTCTCTCTCTCTCCGCCCTATCCCCCACCACCCCTCTGGAGATTCCTAACTAATACAGCATGCTAAAAATAAATAAATAAATAAATAAAACAATTTGAAGAGACAATGCAGGCATTATAACCAAATTTATATATTTCAGAGATTATTAAATTAAAGATCAAGGACTTAAAATAACTATTATAAACTTTTTTAGCATACTACTAAAAAATAGACACTGAAAAAGCTATCAATATTGTAACTAGAGTGAATAAAATGTTAAAAACAAATAAAATGATAAAAATCAAAATATGATAACAGAAATTAAATTTTTCCTAGATTTATCAAACTAATAATGCCCCT
>NW_006949601.1:0-784 GCF_000164805.1 Carlito syrichta | reverse complement strand
CAAGTATGATTTTTGCAGCTCTAATCACAATTGCAAAAAAACCATGGTACCAACCATGTAACCCATCAATGCTGGAAAGGATAAAATAAATGTGATATATACAAAGTGGAATATGATGCAGTCATAAAAAAGGACAAACAGAAGGATTTTGCAGAACACTTGAGGAATAGGTGGTAGGTCATTTTTATTGATTTATCACAGAAACAAAGAAGAGAGTTACATATGTTCTCACTCATGAGCTGAACTTGATCACTTACAGTGCTTTAAGAAAGTGAATGACATTAGTGTACCAACCATGTTGCCCATCAAAGCTGGAATGGATAAAATAAATGTGGTATATACACAGTGGAATATTGTGCAGCCATTTAAAAAGGACAGATAAACGGATTTTACAGAAAGTTTGACTGATATGAGGTAGGTCGTTTTCAATGATTTATCACAGAAAAAAGAACAGAGTTCCATATGTACTCACTCGTGAGCTGATCTTGATCACTTATAGTGCTGTAAGAAAGTGATTGGCAGTCGTGAAAAACTGTTTAGGGGGAGGGGTAAGATTGCCTGTGGAGGTATACTGCTAATGAAGCAAGGGGCATACCTCAGTAACCAGGGACACTACATAATCAATATTTGTATGTCTAACTATGACTTGTACACCACATTTAAAAAAAATTAAAATAAATAAATAAAAGCTGTAAAACTTACAACTGACTTTATTATGTTACTCTATTTTTTATTTATTTTTTACTTTAAAATGGATGCAATTTAGTGTTGTGCCTAGAAATGT
>NW_006949600.1:0-2394 GCF_000164805.1 Carlito syrichta | reverse complement strand
TAAGCTAGACTTGTTATGTGAGCTCTACATTTAAAATCTTCCTTTAGAATGGTGTTTGTAAGTAGAGAGTCCTTCTGGTATGAGCACAAGAGAGCATTGGTTTAGCATATGTGTTCCAGTTGATGTCATCCCATACATCCTTTTAGGGCTGTGTGCTGACATTATTAGGTATCCCTTAGCCAGCACAGTGTATGGTCTGCAGGAAGTGCCCAGTGAATGCTGTTGAATAAATAAGTACTGGTAATCATATAAAAAAGAACCCTACTAGTTCCATGTTCAATCTGGAATGTCGAGAATGTGAGTAATAGGTAGCTGTGTTGTCTTTGTTGCAAAATGGAAGATTTCAGGAATGAGGTGGGAATTTAGAATCAGTTGAAATAAAAAGGAAGACATGACTTGACAAGATCATGGACAAAACCATTTTAAGTCTGGGATGGGGTTTCAGAGACTGGATTGGGGAAGAGGGAGATAGGACACTTTCTGTTAGATGTGTCTGGATGAGAAGTGGGAGGAACTGGGTAGTGAGAGGGATGGAGGATGCTGAGGAGCACATGGGGTGAACTTTAAGGTGAAAAGCAAAATGCTAGGTTTCCTCTAGACCAGCACTAGCTAATAGAAATATAATGTACTTACTATATATATATATATATATATATATATATATATATATAATTTGAAATTTTCTAAGAGCCATATTTAAAACAATACAAGAAAGCTGTTAAAATTGATTTTAATACTGTATCCTGTTTGACCTCATGTGTCCAAAACATAGCAACTTGCTATTAAATTTAAAAATTATTGAGATATTTTCAGTTCATTTAAAAATTTTAAATCTAGTGCCTATTGTAAATCTCCCTATTGACTGGTCAGCCACATTTCAAATGCTCGATAGCCACATGGGACTCGAGGTTCCTGGATTAGACAGCACAGACCTAGACTGCAATGGAAAGAGGTGGGTGTTTAGAAGGAGAAGGGCAGGTTGTCCAGGGGTTCCTTCCTAAGAATACTACTCTTGCTTGCAACAGGCTGATGGTTGCAAATAAGCAGCTTCCTGGGGGATTAGATTTACTACATATGCATTTTAAGGCTTGTGCCTTGAAAGTGGCATACATACAAAAGCCCCAAGGATTTATGGAAGTCACAGTCTGAGGGGGGTATAGCTTATGCCCTTTTCATATTTTTATTCCTAGGAAAGGAAATGGCTTGTTTTGCATCAGGAAAACAGAATTACTGAGGTATTTGTTCTATTTCACTTTGAGTCATTTTTTATCATTTTAATTTTATTTCATTTTCAAATGGGGCATGCATCAGATGTATGCTAAATAAACTACCAGGCCTGTAAGGAATGATCTTTTAAAATGTACACCTTAGCCAGGCGTGGTGGCCTGGAGCCTATAGTCCTAGCTACCCAGGAGTTGGAGGCTGCTGTGAACTATTATTGCACCATTGCACAACAGCCTGAGTGACGGAGTGAGACTGTCTCACAAATAAATTTTTAAAAATTTAAATTGCTTCCTGTCAATGAACTCAGTGAATTACAGGGCACATTTTCTGGTGTGTTCTGGGGAATGTGAGAAAAGGAGGGGCATTTTCACATCTTTTTGCAGACACATCATTAAAGACTGGTGATGAGTAGACAGGGCAATACACACATTGGCTGTCATCTTGCCCCCCATCAGGACTTAACTTGCACTGAGAAGTCTTCTCATACTTTTCTCAAAATATATTAATTACTGCATGAATTCTAAAGACTGATTTTGGCATCCATGAGTTGTTATATATATGCTTATGGGGTTTTTACTCAAGCTGTTAAGATTGATTTACACTTTCTATAAGGGGCTCCCAAACTTCAGAAATACTGAATCAGAAACTCTAGAGGTGGGATCTACCAGTATTCATGTTTAACAACTTCCCAGGTAATTCTTATGCAGCGAACCAAGACTGATCACTGGGTCAGCCTTTGGGAACCATTACTGAATACCCTCTAGGCAGTTCTGTAAGAAGTTCTGTAAAAGAATTCCTTTTAAAGAAGTGTTAAACCTTTCATTAACCTATGGTTCTCATTTGTCTCATTTACGGAAACTGCTTTGTCAGTGGTGAGTTGTAGTGGAAGAGCAAAAAGGTCGCCTTTCAGAGCTCATTCTGTGGTTTGTGAGAGTGATATGGGAATATATTATCTATAGACAGAAATGGAATATTTTGTCCTACTGAGTGGAATACTGGGACAAAAAATCAGTTTCCAGGGATGGGAGAGGAGTGAGCATTGGTTGTTATGGAAGGAAGGTAAATGGTTCTTATGGGAAAAAATGATTTAGAGGCATCAGCCCACAACAAATTTTATTAAAAAGAGAAATTTGAGGACAGGCTATGGTGAAAGGTCTCTTGATGGAGAGC
>NW_006949599.1:0-4140 GCF_000164805.1 Carlito syrichta | reverse complement strand
CTCACCTAGGTAAGTCAGCTGGCTAGCTAGGTAGCTTGCTAATTAAGTCAGCTGGCTAGACAACTGGTTAGTTAGTTAAGTCACCTAATTTAGTCCACTGTCTAGCCAGCTGGCTAGATATATAACAAGCTAGTTAATTCAGCTGACTAGCAAGCAGGCCACTATTTAATTCAGCTAGTTAAGTCAGCTGGCTCTCCAGCTGTCTAGCTAGGCAGCAAGCTACTTAAGTCAATTGGCTAGCCAGCTGGCAAGCTAATTAAGTCAGCTAGGTAAGTCAGCGGGTTAGTCAGCTAGCTAGCTAAGTAGAGAGTTAGTTAAGTCAGCTGGCTAGCCAGTTGCCAAACTAGTTAATTCAGCTACTTGTGTCAGCTGGCTAGCCAACTGGCTAGCAGGTGTAGTCACTAGTTATGTCAGCTCTCTTGTCAGCTCGGTAGCTAGGTAGAAAGCTAGTTAAGTCAGCTGCCTAGCCAGCTGGCTAGCTATTTAAATCAGCTAGTTAATTCAGCTGGCTTCCCAGATGGCTAGCTAGGTAGCTAACTAGTTCAGTCAGCTAACTAGCCAGCTGACTGGCTTATTAAGTCAGCTAGTTAATTCAGCTGACCAGGCAGTTGGCTTGCTAGTTAAGTCATCAAGTTAAGTCTGCAGGCCAGCTTGCTGGCTACCTAGTTAAGTCAGCTTTTTAAGTCAGCTGGCCAGCCAGCTGGTTAACTAGGTAGCTAGCTAGTTAAGTCAGCTGGCTAGCCAGATGACTACATAGCTAAGTCAGCTAGTTAAGTCAACTGGCCAGCCAGCTGGCTAGCTAGGTAGTTAGCTAGTTAAGTCAGCTAGTTAAGTGAGCTGGTTAACTAGGCATCTATGTAGTTAAATCAGTTAGTTTAGTCAGCTGGCTAGCTAGCTACATAGCAGGGTACCTAGCTAGTTAAAGCAGCTGGCTAGCAAGCTGGTTAGCTAGTTAAGTCACGTAGTTGTCAGCTCGCTGGCCAGCTGGTTAGCTAGATAGTTAGGTAGTTAAATCAGTTTTCAAGCCAGAGGGCTATGTAGGTAGGTTCATAGCTCACTCGCTTGCTGACTTGTTAAGTCACCTGATCAGTCTTGTCTCTCGCCCACCGACTAGTTAAGTGAGCTCACCTGTGGGATCAGGCTCTGACCTACTAGTTAAGGCAGGTAACCGGTCTACCCACTAGCCATCCAAGTAGTAAAGTGAGCTAAATAATCGTCAGAGTAGTCCACAGTTAACTTGTCAGCTAACTAGTTAGGTCAGCTAACTTGTCAGCCAAGTAGTAGGCCGACTAGTTAGGTCAGCAAACGAGCAGGCAACTATCCAACATTCCTAACTTGTAGGCCAACTTGTCAGTCATCTTGCTAAGCCAGCTAACTGGTCGGCCGAGAAGTTGACCAACTTCTTAAACCAGCTAACATGTCGGCCAATTAGGCAGCCAATGTGTTAAACAATATAAATAGTCGGCCGAGTCGCCAGCCCTCAAGATAATTCACCTAACTAACTCGTTAACCAACTCGTTAAGTCATCAATTTACCTCTTTTACCAACTAGTTGAAACAGTTAGTTTACTCGTTAACCAACTCATTATGTCAGCTAGGTATCTTGTTAGCCAACTAGTTAAGTCAGCTAGCTAAGTCAGCAAGCTAATCAACTAGCTACCTAAGTAAACTAGCTCAGTCAGCTAGCTCACTAGTCAGCTAACTATTTAAATCACCTACTTAAGTCTGCTACGTAACTAGTTAGATAATTAATAAAGCAGCTAGTTATTCACCTACTTAATTAAGGGTTAGCTAACTATTTAATTCAGGTAAAGTCATGTAGTTAACTTGTTAAGTCGGGCGATGAAGTTAGTTAGCTAAGTAGTTAGGTCAGATAGCTAAGTCAGCTATTTAAGTCAGCTTTCTAATTTAGTCTGATGGTTAAGACAGTTAGCTAGCTAGTTAGCTAACGGGTTAAGTCAGCAAGTTGAATGAGGTAGTTAGCTAGTTAATTAATGGGTTACGTCAGCTGGTTGAGTCAGGTAGCTAGCTGGTTAGCAAACGAGTTGTGTCATCTGGTTGAGTAGGCAAGCTAGCTAGTTAGCTAATGAGCTAAGTCAGTTGGTTGAGTCAGCTAGCTAGCTTTTTATCTAATGAGTTAAGTCAGATAATTAAGTCAGCAGGCTAGCACATTAGATAAGGAGTAAGCTTACTAGTTAGCTAGCTGGTTAAGTCAACAAGCTAGATAGGCTGCTAACTATTAAAGTCAGCTTGTTACCTAGGCAGCTAGCGAGTTAGATAACTATTTAAGTCAGCTGGCTAGCTAGGTAGCTAGCTAGTTAACTAAATATATAAGTCAGCTGGCCAGCTAGTTTACTAGCTAGTTAACTCAGCTAGTTATGTCAGCTGGCTAGTCAGAGGGCTAGCAAGGTAGCAAGATAGTTGTCAGTTGGATAGCCAGTTGGCTAGCTGGTTAATTCAGCTAGTTAAGAGAGCGGGCTAGCCAACTGGCAATGAATGTAGCTAGTTAGTGAAGTCAGCTAGATAGCTACAAGGCTAGCTAGTGATGTCAGCATGTTTAGTCAGCTGGCTAGCCAACTAGCTAGCTGGTTAAGTCAGCTAATTTAGTCAGCTGTCTAACCAGCTGGATAGGCAGGTAGCTAGCTAGATATGTCAGCTTGCTAGCCAGCAGGCTAGCTATTCAAGTCAGATAGTTAAGTCAGCTGGCTAGTCTGCAGGCTATGTAGGTATCTAGCTAATTAAGTGAGTTGGCTTGCCAGTGTTTTACCTTAAGTCAGCTAGGTAAGTCTGTTGGCTAATCAGCTGGCTAAATAGGTAACCAGCTAGGTATGTCACCTGGCTAGCCAGCTGACTAGTTGGTTAAGTCAGCTAGTTAAGTCAGCTGGCAACCTGCTGCCTAGTTAGTTAAGTCAGCTCATTAAGTCTGTTGGTTATCCAGCTGGTTAGCTAGTTAAAAAACTAGTTACGTCAGATGGCTAGAGATCTGGCTAGCTAGTTATTTCTGCTAGTTAAGTCAGCTGGTTACCTTGGAATCTACCTATATAAGTAAGCTAGTTATGTCAGCGATGTAACTCAATAAGTCATCAAGTTAACTCAGCAGGCTAGCTATGTAGCTATCTAGGTAGCTAGCTAGTTAAGCCAGCTAGTTAACCTAGCTGCGAGCTAGGTAGCTAGCTGGTTAAGTCAGCTAGTTAAGTTAGTTGCTAGCTATTAAGTCAACAAATTAAGTCAGCTGGCTAACCAGTTGCCTCTGTGGGTAGCTAGCTAGTTAAGCCAGCTGGCTAGCCAGTTAACCAGCTAGTTAAGTAACCTAGTTATGTCAGCTCACTAGCCAGTTTGTTGGGTAGGTAACTAGGCAGTTAAGTCTGTGGGCAATTCAGCGGGTACATATGTAGTTAGCTAGTTAACTCAGCTGTCTATTCAGCTGGCTAGCTAGGTAGCTAGGCAGTTAGGTCAGCCTTCTAGCCAGCTGTCTAGCTACTTAAGTCACCTGTTTAAGTCAGCTGGCTAGACAGCTGGCTAGCTAGGTAGCTAGATAGTTGTCAGCTGTCTAGCCTACTGGCTATCTAGTAAAGGCAAGTAGTTAAGTCAGCTTGATATCCAGCTGGCTAGCTAGGTAACTTGTTACTTAAGTCAGCTGGTTAGTCAACTGGCTAGCCAGGTGGCTAGCTATATAGCAAACTAGAAAACTCAGCTGTCTGGCAAGCAGGCCAGCTATTTAAGTCAGCTAGTTAAGTCAGCTGGCTAGCCAGGTGGCTAGCTAGTTAGTGAGCTTAAGTCGATTGGCTAGCCAGCAGACTAGCAAATTATGTAAGTTACTTAATTCTGCTGACTAGTCTGCTAGCTAGCTAGGTAGAGAGCTAGTTAAGTTAGCTGGGTAGCCAGCTGGGTGACTAGTTAAGTCTGGTAGTTGTTCCAGGTGGCAAGCTGGTTAAGTCAACTTGTTAAGTCAGCTGGCTAGCCAGCTGGGTAGCTAGGTACCAACCTAGTTAATTCAGCTGGTTAGCCAGCTGGCTAGTTATTTAAGTCAGCTAGTTAATTTTCCTGGATTCCCAGTTGGCTAGCTAGGTAGCTAGATAGTTAAGTGAGCTGACTAGCCAGCTATCTAGCTAGTTAAGTCACCTAGTTAAGTCAGCTCGCG
>NW_006949598.1:0-760 GCF_000164805.1 Carlito syrichta | reverse complement strand
TTCACACTGTATGCCCTGAATATGCATAATTTTATTTGACAATTAAGCTACAATAAAACTGAATAAAAAGATGTGAGAGTGCAAAGCCAGAGAGGTTCAAGTAAAAAAGTTTCTTTGTCTTACATACCAGCAAGCGTAAGAGAAGCAAATCATAGATTTATACAAAAAACCTGCATATGAATATTTGCAACAGTTTTATTATTACTTTCCAAAAACTGGGAACAACCCATATGTCCTTCAGCTGGTGAGTGATTTAAATAATGGTGGTACATGACACCATGAAATACTGTTCAGCAATAAAAAAAGAAAGAACTGATACAACACCGTGGCTGAACTTCAAATGCTGACTCAAGGGCAAATACTGTAGGATTCCATTCATAGAACATTTTGGAAAAGGAAAAACTATCAGGAAAGAGATCAGGATCAGGGTTGGGGAATGAATTGGTTATAAACTAGCACAAGGGAACTTTTCAGGTGATGAAGATGGTTACATAACTTTATGTTTGTTAAAACTCATAGAACTATAGCATGGTGAATTTTACTGGATGTCAGTCATTTAGCATGGTGAGTTTTACTGGATGTCAGTCAGTCACACATCAGTTTTAAAAAACAAACAACAAAGAAATTAAAAAAACTAGTTGGGGCTGGATCAGGAGGGATAAAAACTCGGCTTCAAAGTTGGTGAATTAAGTTTAGTTGAGAAGAACAGAGGAGTATGAAATGCTGCTTTTCTTCCTCCTCAGTTTCCTCTTCCTTGATT
>NW_006949597.1:0-761 GCF_000164805.1 Carlito syrichta | reverse complement strand
TTTTTCAACACGTTAGAATACATGCTATAATTCTGCCTTGAAAATTGACTCCTGCAGTGTTTCTCACATAAAATCTGAATGTTTTATTCTGCGTAAATTGAAACTTGTTGAGATTCCAGATCTATACATTCTTAGATAACTGAATCTTGAGATTCACTGTACTTAAGTGCTATTCAGAAGGCAGAATGCATAATTAATCTGAAAAATTTTACCAATAAAACAGTACAGTAGTTTAATACAGGTTTTTCCATTCTTAGTCTTTTTGTATATTTTATTGGTGCACACTGTATTTTCTGCTTGTTAATTTTGATTAAATGTTACAGACGTACAATCCTTAGAGAAAAGTTTCCCTTATGTATTTGAAGAAAGTATAAAATGCCTTCCCTTTATGTTTTAACCAATTTATATTTTTAAAAATGTATTTCCATTGAATACCTTGTATTGTCTTTACCGAAGACATAATGTTGTACTCTGCAACAAATTACCCGATTACTCTGATACTTTTAATCACCAAGCATTTAGAATCATGCACACAGAAAAAAGACAATTTGAGGCCCAATATATATAAATCAAAATAACATGGAGATTTACAAAGTAGTAAGTATTTGGGCTCTCCATTAGTATAAAAATTTAGATAATTAAAATTTCTGGAAAATTGACGATGATCTTAGCCAAATCGATTTTCAAATCTTGTTAGAAAAATGGCTCAAAGGCTGTTTCATAATACTAAAAACATTCAAAAGCTTCTAAACTAAAGAAAG
>NW_006949596.1:0-859 GCF_000164805.1 Carlito syrichta | reverse complement strand
GGAAAGCTGAAAACTGTCATTATCAACATTACAATAATCAAATTAAGGATTAAGGCATGATTACATTTTTTTTGACTCATCTACTGCTGATTTTACAAGTCAAGAAATGTTTCTAGAATCTAATGAGAGACAGGAACCCACAGAAAAAGACAAGATATGAGCATTTGCCTCTCTAGGCAAGACACAGACATCAATAAGGAGGATTCTAAAGCAAATAGCAAATTGCGAGAGCATACCTTGGCAGAACAGTAAAAACACTGAGTCACAAATATAAAAATAATGTGTAACTTCTTGAAGACTTTTTCCCTTTCACTTCAACTGGACATTCAATGAAAGAATGGGGCTGGGCTCGGTGGCTCAGCCTGTAATCCCAGCACTTTGGTAGACCCAGGAGAGTGGATTGCATGAACCCATGGCTTCAGTACCAGCCTGGGAAACATGACAAGGCCTTGCCTTTACAACTAAAAAAATAAATTAGCATGGTGTGATAGTGTGTGGCTGTAGTTCTGTCTACTTGGAGGGCTGAGATGGAAGGATCAGTGGCACCCAGCAGATCAACGTTGAGGTGGCCATGAGCATGCCACTGCACTTCAACATGGGTGACAGAGTGAGACTCAGACTCAAAAAAAAAAGAAGAAAAGAAAAGAAAAGAAAGAATGGTAGCATTCTCCAAAAGTCTCTCTCAAGGTATAGAACTGGGAGAGGGCAACAGCAGCAATGCCAGCAAGAAGCTCCACTCAGATCTTTCTCCCCTACAAAATAAAAGCCTTCATCTGTTTGGTGAAGGATCAGGAAACACTTTTGCTCTTAGGGAACTGATGAAAGCACATTGCTGCTGGAAGAAAGAAATGCACACAAG
>NW_006949595.1:0-1209 GCF_000164805.1 Carlito syrichta | reverse complement strand
AGGTGACGGTGGACACGCAGACAAAACGCACTCCTGATGCTGGGCCCCTCTGCTGCTCAAGCCCTCCGCATGGGAATCGGGGTGGTCCATGTCCACCTGTCTGGGCTGCTCAGCAGGGCTGCTCTACCTGGGAGTAGCTGGAACTTGCCCACCATCAGTCCAAGCGGCAGCAGTCACTCAGGACGACCATCTCCCTGGCCCCGCCGGGCATGAGACCATTGATCCTCAGAGGCAGCTCCGCGGCTGGCCCACGCATGCCTCCACCTGGCATGGGGTGAACTGCAAGCTGCTGGGCTCGATCACACACACACCTGGAGGACAGGGACATGGACTGGGCTCAGCCGTCTCCATGGGAGACACAAGGCCCATTGCTCGGATTTCCTAAGAGCTGCTGTGGGCTGGGTACAGGTCTGCAGGAAGCATGTCCTGTGCAGTAGGTTGAGTCAGGGGCAGAGCTGGTAGGGAAGGCCTCTCTGAAGAAGTGGCCTAGGAGCTCAGACCTGGGAGCCATGTCGAAAGGCAGCCAAACAGAGGTCAGAGATAACCCAGGGCAATGAAGAAGTAGTCCGTGCAAAGGCCCCGAGGCACACATCTGCTCAACACATAGAAGGAACAAAGTGGTTACTGTGGCTGGAATGCGGCGAGCAGGAGAGAGTGGAAAGAGATAGGGTCTGAGAGGCAGTAGGCCTGGTCATGCTGGGCGTGTGTCCACAGAGGGATCTCTATCGGTGTTCACCGTGGCTAAGCTGGGCTGTGTGTGCCAGTCAGCAGCCAGGTAATGGGTAGCGGGGAGGTGTTAGAAAACCCAGTGACAGACGGGGTGGGCGGCTTGACCCAGGGTGAGGGGTGTGTTCTGAATGTTCACTGACTGGATGCATGGGTCACCTGGCCATAGGGTGAGGAGAGGGGCCAAGGGCTAACACATCCATCAAGCCAAGCTCGGCATGCCCCAGGCCCTGTTCTGAGAGCCGCCGACTCCCTGGGGCCTTTTTACCCCTCTGCTGGGAAGGCATTCTCACCTAACAAAGGAACTGGCTCAAGGGGTCAGGAGCCAGCCAGGCTGTAGCATGCTGGGTGCAAGTGTGAGCCCGGAGGGTCTACCAGGACACCCTCTGCCTCCTGAGAAATAGTCCTCAGGCTTCTGCTGAGTAACTGGGTGCAGGGTGACACATCTGCTGAGAGAGGAGACATGGGGAAGGGGACAAGAAG
>NW_006949594.1:0-779 GCF_000164805.1 Carlito syrichta | reverse complement strand
TTTATTTGTGAGAAATCCAAAACTGGTAAGAGATTTGGCATACCAGATAAGTGAGCAAAGATCACATCAAATTTTTAGGAAAAGTGAAACACACCATGGCTGTAACCCTCATTCCTAGCACAGACCACACAATCAGAAAAGAATCTTTCTATTCCAAGCTTCTCTCTGAGGAGCAAATGGTTTGGACCACACATACAGCATTTCAACTTTTCCAGGGACACTTTGAGAGTCTGGCTTCTAACTTACCTGGGAGCTAGTTGGCCGAGTATTCACTAGTCATTCTTGCAGGGACCAGAGAAAAAAAGCAGTGGTTTTAATGGCCACACAAGTATCTCCCATGACTCATCTCTTCTGGCTCAGCACAGAGTGAACCCAAGCTCCCAGGTTCTCCTTAGTTGGAATTAGACTGAACATCTGGCACCTTGACATTCCCAGGTGTTACTATAAGTTCTGCATCTAATAACTTAGCTGTTTGATGGAGCTGGAAAGACAGGCTATCACTAGTTCCTAGGAAATTTGAACAGGCATAAAGGAGTTTCCTGTGACTCCTGCCATACTCTGCTCACTCAGGTAATAAAATCAATCCCCCAGTTTCTCTCTGGTAGGAGTTGAACTACACATCTACCCCCTAAACATTTTTAGCTGCTACCTGAGGGACTAGCTTCTGACTTGCCTGTCACTGAGAACTAGCAGATCCTGGTCTCTACTAGGCAACTGAAAGTACAAAGAGCAAAGCAGCATTTGAAAGAGCATGTGGTTGAATAAGCATGTCAGCATTG
>NW_006949593.1:0-545 GCF_000164805.1 Carlito syrichta | reverse complement strand
CCACTCCGGAGCCCTGGGGTCCGAGGCTCCGGGGCGGTGGGGGTCAATAAACGTAAGAGGGCCCAGGGTGGGGGCCTGAGAGCGGCTTCTCAGATCTCCGGGTAACGGAAACCATTAGGGTCTCCATAACGGTCACTCAGAAAGCTGTGCGCGCATCTGGCGGGAGAGTACCCAGGGTGGGCAGAGGCGGCTTTCATTGTGACTGGGCTCTAGCCTCAGGGCCTGGCCACGCCTCTCTTTGTATCTGTCATTCTGGTTGACCAATGGGATGGGAGAATTCGTGACACGCCCCCCACATTCCAAGGTCCGTTGCCTATATATAGCTCTGGCCTGGGCAGGTCTGGCTCACACTCACAGCTGCAGCGGTGCCCGTTGGAAATAGTTTCCTAGTGGTTGCGGAGATCGCGGTGATGTGGCCCTCCTCTTATCCCCCACCTGGCCCCCCCTTTCCCGTGAGGTCGGTGATGTGGCCCTCCCCTTATCCTCCTCCTGGCCCCCCCTTTCCCGTGAGGTCGGAAGAAACCCGACGGAGCAGATTGGCTCAG
>NW_006949592.1:0-667 GCF_000164805.1 Carlito syrichta | reverse complement strand
TGTGTGGATATTAAGAATCATACACTCAGGCTTCCAGCAACACTGTGGTACTCTTAATAGTTGTGAATGAGAATCTGGCACTACAAGTTCATTTAGATACTAGGAACCTCTGATGCCAGATTCCAGGACACAAGTGATCCTCTCGGATTATTTGTATGTAAGCCCTGACTTCAGTGTTACCTCGTACTCCAGAAATGTCTGGTGGTTCCACTGTTTGGAATTAGGGCTTTGGGTTTAGGTGTTCACATTTTATAGGAAATATTTTTGGAGGGAACCAGGAATCTTAGATTAAACGTCTCCTTCTATGGGTATACAATAGTTTGGCTTCCAGGTCAACAGGAAACATCTCGTCGTTTTGCTTAGAACGAAATAGGAATCTGGGTCACTGTGTCCTTTGAAAGTTTCTACACGTGGTACTAAAGAGGAACCAGGAACCTCGGTATCAATGTAACTTGCAAACATCTGGGCAATTGCTAAATTATCCCTGGCTTAAGGCAGTGCTCATACCTAAGAATCCACAGGGACTTTAGCTAAATGCTAATCTGAAATCTGGGAGTCCTGGTCCCCATATTATTCAGAGCAACGTCCTATATGCCTATCAAAAGTTGGTCATTACTGATTCCCAGGAACGTGCTGCACCTCTTGATAGTTGTGATAGAGAATCCAG
>NW_006949591.1:0-696 GCF_000164805.1 Carlito syrichta | reverse complement strand
TTCCTGTGGAGGCTCTGAGGGAGAATCTATTCCTTGCTTCTCTCCCAGCTTTCGTTGTTTGCCCACAATCAATGATGTTTCTTGACTGGTAGACATACCTCTTTAGTCTCTGCCTCTGCCTTCAAATGCCCATCTCTCTATATGTCTGCCTGTGCCTTCACATTTCTCTCCTCTGTGACCATCTCTATACCCAAATATTCCTCTTTTTTTAAGAAACCAGTCATTGTTTCGGGTCCATTGTAGTAACCCAGTATAATTCATCTTAATTTATTACATCTGACATGACCGGATTTCAAAGAAAAAAAAAAAAACTTACATTTAAAGGGCCTGGAGCTCTGGATTTGAGCATTTCTTTTGAGATGAGACAGTTCTACTCATCACAGTAGAAACTGAATGGAGCAAAAACAATGTTCACTGTAGCCTAGGAAACAATACAACCAATCTTTGTTTTCAAATTTTCTACTAATTATTTGTAACCAAGAGGATTTCAGTACACTTTTTCAGGCTTTGGTGCCATTATCTGTAAAAAGTAAGAATGTGGACCACATAACTTCAAGGGTTATTTTAATAAACTTCTGAGATTCTTTAAAAGAATGTTATTGTCAATTCTCTGTAAGACTGTGAGAAATTTTAAAAATATAAATACATTTAAATAATTGTTTCAACTTTAGTTATACTTACAAATTTTAGAACAAT
>NW_006949590.1:0-660 GCF_000164805.1 Carlito syrichta | reverse complement strand
CCGGGCATGAGACCATTGATCCTCAGAGGCAGCTCCGCGGCTGGCCCACGCATGCCTCCACCTGGCATGGGGTGAACTGCAAGCTGCTGGGCTCGATCACACACACACCTGGAGGACAGGGACATGGACTGGGCTCAGCCGTCTCCATGGGAGACACAAGGCCCATTGTTCGGATTTCCTAAGAGCTGCTGTGGGCTGGGTACAGGTCTGCAGGAAGCATGTCCTGTGCAGTAGGTTGAGTCAGGGGCAGAGCTGGTAGGGAAGGCCTCTCTGAAGAAGTGGCCTAGGAGCTCAGACCTGGGAGCCATGTCGAAAGGCAGCCAGAGAGAGGTCAGAGATAACCCAGGGTAATGAAGAAGTAGTCCCTGCAAAGGCCCCGAGGCACACATCTGCGCAACACATAGAAGGAACAAAGTGGCTACTGTGGCTGGAATGCGGTGAGCAGGAGAGAGTGGAAAGAGATAGGGTCTGAGAGGCAGTAGGCCTGGTCATGCTGGGCGTGTGTCCACAGAGCGATCTCTATCGGTGTTCACCGTGGCTAAGCTGGGGACAGCTCAGAAGTTTCCATCACCCTGGCCTGTGTGTGCCAATCAGCAGCCAGGTATCGGGTAGTGGAGAGGTGTTAGAAAACCCAGTGACAGACGGGGTGGGCGGCTTGAC
>NW_006949589.1:2692-3367 GCF_000164805.1 Carlito syrichta | reverse complement strand
TCGTTTTGATTTGCATCTCCCTGATGATTAGTGAGGTTGAGCATTTCTTCATGTGTTTGTTGGCTGCTCGAATGTCTTCTTTTGTGAAGTGTCTGTTCATATCTTTTGCCCATTTTATAATGGGGTTGTTTGTTTTCTTCTTTTCAGTACGCTTCAGTTCCTTGTAGATCCAGGATGTTAAGCCTTTGTCAGACCTAGAGTTGGCAAATACTTGTTCCCAGTCTGTAGGCTGTCTCCCTGCTCTCTTGATGGTTTCTTTGGCTTTGCAGAAGCTTGTCAGTTTAATAAGGTCCCATTTGTCTATCTTCTCTCTTAAGTCCTGTGGGTTTCAGGTTTTGTACAGGAATAGGATGCCAGTTCCTATTTCCATGAGAGTATTTTCTTCCTTTTCTAAGGTTCTTATGGTTTGAGGTTTTACATTTAGGTCTCTGATCCATTTGGAGTTAACCTTTGTGCATGGGGATAGATAGGGGTCCTGTTTCAATCTTCTGCATGTGGTCAGCCAATTTTCCCAGCACCATTTACTGAATAGGTTCTCCTCTCCCCATTGGTAGGTGGTGGGGGCTTTGTCGAAGATGAGTTGGTTGAGAAATTGAGGTTTTGCTTCTGGAATCTCGATTCTGTTCCATTGATCAATATGCCTGTTCCTGTACTAATACCAAACTGTTTTGATGA
>NW_006949589.1:0-774 GCF_000164805.1 Carlito syrichta | reverse complement strand
TGAGTGGGGTATTAAAGTCCCCAGTTATGATAGTGGTAGAGTCAATATCTTTCTTTAGTTTTCCAAGAAGTTGCTTTCTGAAAGTTGGCGCACGTATGTTGGGTGCATATATGTTTAGGATAGATATTTTTTGTTGATGGATTGAGCCTTTTATCATTATGTAGTGGCCTTCTGTATCTTTTTTGATTTTTAATAGCTTGACGGGTATTTTGTCTGAAATTAAGAACGCTATTCCTCCTTTCTTTTGTATTCTGTTCGCCTGAAAGTTTGTTTCCCATCCTCTTACTTTGAGTCTGTGGGTTTCCTTTGTAGTGAGGTGAGTCTCTTGAAGGCAATAGATTGTTGCCTGATGATATTTTATCCATTTTGTCATTCTATGTCTTTTCAGTGCTGCATTTAGTCCATTCACATTTAGGCTAATAATTGAAATGCAAGAGTTGATCCCTGTCATAAGGTTCTTACAGAGTTGATCCTGTTTATTTGTTGTCTTTCTTTGGGTTTTGGAGTTGGTTCATGTGTGTTTTTAATCTTTTGCCTGTACTCTTGTGAAGAATGCTGTTTTTCTTTTTTCTTTTTCTTCTGTGTTCAGTACTTTCTTAAGTGTTTCTTGTAGAGGTGGTCTGGTGGTAGTGTAGGTTCTTAGGGATTGGATGTCTGGAAACGATTTAAATTCTCCCTCACTACTGAAGCTTAGTTTGGCTGGGTAGGTTATTCTTGGTTGAACTTTTTTCTCTTTTAGAACTTTGAAGATAGGGCTCCAGGCTCTCTGGCCTG
>NW_006949588.1:0-863 GCF_000164805.1 Carlito syrichta | reverse complement strand
AAACCAAGGTATTTCAATTAATAGGCAGTACTTAAAACATGAACATCTCTCCTCCCTGGCTAGCCAGTCAGAATGCTGTGTTATAAATAACAATAAGCTGGCCCAGAGACTGTAATTGAGTCTCTCCTTTTTTCTGACATCAGCGGGATTCTCTTGAGTGATTTACTGTGTGGTTATTTAAATTGGGTGACACGTGGGGAAGGCAGCCCTGCTTTGTTTAATCATACTGGGAATTCACCACTTGCTGTCAGTGTGCAATTCCTGGGAGAGCTCCTGGGCATCACTATTCTCCCAGAAAACTATTGCAAATGTATTAGGGAAGATCAGACACAGAGGGAAATGGCTGGATGATTGAGAAATAATGAGAATAGGGATAGAAAAGAAGATTGATCTCACGGACATTACCAGTTGCCTAGTTTACAGATTTAACTCGTTCTGAACCTGATAGTTTCTGTGTGTGTGTGTGTGTGTGTGTGTGTGTGTGTGTGTGTGTGTGTATGTGTGTGTGTGTGTGTGTGTGTGTTGGGGGGTGGTTGTTAAAGGGAAGAGCGTTAGAAAATGAGTATAATCCCAAAATACAAAGTAGCAAATGTTAGGTGTCATAAGAAAGATACAGTCATTCAGACAAACAAATTCAGCCCACTTTCTTCCTGTGATAAGGAAATATAGGGAGAGGGGCTAAAAAAAACAGAAGGGTGTTTAATAATGAATATGCCCAATCACAATTTTGCTCCTTATAATAGACCTCTGAGGTAGTATTTAGCATACCCATTTGATAGACAAAGAAACTGAAACAAAGAAAACAGTAAATAATTGAGAGTACCACTCTGATGTTGGGGGGTGTGGGTGATGGGGGAGGGTGG
>NW_006949587.1:0-903 GCF_000164805.1 Carlito syrichta | reverse complement strand
TCTGGTACATTGGTAACTAAATAGTACTTAGTATTTGTGAAGGAACAATTAATACATAAAATATATGCTAGCCACCAACCGACAGAGGAAGCGCATATGTCACTCAAAAAAAAAAAAAAGAAAATACTATCCTTGAAGGCTTTGCTTGTTTATGTGTTCCATTTGCTTCTCAGAAGATGCAAGTCAACTTCCTGCACAATAATCTAGTGCTAGCGTGATTCAGTCAGTTGGATCTGTCAAATGCATGCTCAACTCAGATTTGAATACTATCATCAGAAAGATGACATATTTATGTATTTCCTTTTGGTGAACTGGAGTGTCAAAAGCAATTTACAGTGGAGGCTGGGCTGAGTGGCTCAGACTGTAGTCCCTGCATTTTGGGAGGCCGAGGTGAGTGGATTTCCTGAGCCTGAGTGTTCAAGACCAGCTCGGGAAACATAGCAAGACCTGTCTCTACAAAAAAATGAAAAATTAGCTGAGCATGGTAGCACATGCCTGTAGTTCCAACTACTTGGAAGTCTGAGACAAAAGAATTACCAGAAGCCAGCAGGTCAATACTGGGGTGGCCGTGATTGTGCCTTGGTCCAGCCGGGACCATAGAGTGAGACTTCAATTCAAAATAATAATAATAATAATAATAATAATAATAATAATAATTACTCCTATTAACACCACTTCAGTTTTCAGCACCTTGATTTTTTATGACAGAGAAGTGAAAATGTTTAAGGTTGGAAATGACTGCATTCTTCTCTTCTTGTCCAAGATGTATTGTTTCACCAAATAGGAGATCCAAGGCTTGGCGTGTCACCTCTTATTTAGTTGGTTTTATTGTCTGCATGCAAGAGATAAGGACCTTGGTTATTTCCCATTCCACATATGACAGACTCCAGGATCTAAACAACC
>NW_006949586.1:2441-3928 GCF_000164805.1 Carlito syrichta | reverse complement strand
GTTCAAAAACTATTTTGGAGCAGCAGAAAAAGCATTCTCGTGGATGAATTGCATCAAAATGAGAGGACTTTGAAGGTGACTCAAGTTTAAGCACGTAAGAAAGAACGTACAATTTTTATAAATATATTCCAATTTAGGGAGGATTTCCTCTTGTAATTCCAAGGCATTCAAGCTGGACACAGTGGCTCAGGCCTGTAATTCCAGAAATCTGAGAGGGCAAGGTGGGAGGATCACTTGAGACCAGGAGTTCAAGACCAGCCTTTTAACTTACTTTTAACTTTCTTGAGACTTGCTTGTCAGCTGAAATCTGAACCACAACGGAAGATGATCTGATTCACCCTCTATTGGTTGCTTCCACTTACTTTATTCCTTCCCTTCCTTCTTTGTGATATTCTTTGTAACTTTGAAATAAACTACAGTCGGCCTTTGAACAACAGAGGTTTCAACTCTGGGTCCACTTATGAGCACATTGTTTTCAATAAAAGTTATGCCAAATGTGCCTGTATATTCTGCCTCCCCATTCCCCCTCCTCCACCTTTGCTATCCCTAAGACAGCATGACCAACCCCATCTCTTACTCCACTTCCTTAGTGTACTAAGTGTGAAAATGATGAGAATGAAAATATATGATGATCCAATGCCACTAGATGAATAGTAAATATATTTCCTCCTTCTTACAAATTTCTTCATAACATTTTATCTAGATTATTATACATATAACATATAAGCCTGAGTTGTCTCCATAGGTCGCATGCATTTTATTCAATTTATAATCTCAGAGTCTATATTTGGAAGAAATCAAATTAAACATTAACTATTTATCCAATGACCATCTAAAATCACTTATTCTCTTTAAAAATTTGTTTATACATTCCAGAAATATACAAAATTAAGCCTTCTGCAATAAAAAGATGAGTATTTATTTATTCCTTTAGCATCTTCACCATTTTTACATCTCCTCACACCCTTAATACCCTGGATATCACATTCAGAAAAATGTTGAATATTACCCATGATAAGAAACAGCCCAATTTTTTGCCGCAATTCCCAGGGTGGAAGGTTTTCAGTATTTCACCATTAGGTAAAATATTAGTTATAGGTCTTATAGATAGAATTTAAATAAATAAGGAAATTCACTTTTTCTAATTTGCTAAGATCTTTTTTGTTTTAATTATGAATAAGTTGAATTTATAAAAAGTTAAAGTGAAAATTATTTTTAAATGATAAATCAACATCACGGTCCTAGAATAAATCCCACTTAAATCACAATGTATTTTAAAATATATATATTTTATGTAAAAATATGCATTTTTAAACAGATATTGCTGGATTTAGTATGCTCCTATGTTATTTATAAGTCTTGAACTTTGAGGGAGAGAGAATGAGACAGACATTGATATTGAACTGGTGGGCATGTATACATATTCCACAGTTAAAGTAAGAGCTTGTGTATACTCATGAAGGGGTCGCACATGAGTAGTAAGCAAA
>NW_006949586.1:0-685 GCF_000164805.1 Carlito syrichta | reverse complement strand
ATGCTCCTTTAATCTTCCATGTGACTTACAAACTCAGCTTACTTTTGTTTACTAAAATCCCACTGTTGGCACTTGCAATGTCTTGAAAATATATAACAATTGAGGATGAATTTAGATTTTTTTAAGATAATTTTTTTTTTGCCTTGGACACTCTGTCACAAGGCTGGAGTGCAGTGGCACACTCATGTCCACCCCAGTGTCGACCTGCTTTCACCTCAACATTCAAATTACATGAAAATACAGGTGTGTGCTACCATGCCCAGATTTGATTTGATTTGATTTGATTTGATATTTTAGAGACGAGTTGCCTGCAGTCTTATGCAGTCCAATCACTGCAGCCTCCCAAAGTGCTGGGATTACAGGCTGAGCCACTGAGCCCAGCCAAGATAATTTTTCAATCATTCTTGACTGATTTAGGCCTCTGTTGATGCTTTCACCTCAACCTTCAAATTACGTGAAAATACAGGTGTGTGCTACCATGCCCAGATTTGATTTGATTTGATTTGATTTGATATTTTAGAGACGAGTTGCCTGCAGTCTTATGCAGTCCAATCACTGCAGCCTCCCAAAATGCTGGGATTACAGGCTGAGCCACTGAGCCCAGCCAAGATAATTTTTCAATCATTCTTGACTGATTTAGGTATTTTTAAGAGTCTCTTAATATAGTGTTATAGTTTTTCCACTG
>NW_006949585.1:0-760 GCF_000164805.1 Carlito syrichta | reverse complement strand
GGAGACACAAGGCCCATTGCTCGGATTTTCCTAAGAAGCTGCTGTGGGGCTGGGCACAGGTCTGCAGGAAAGCATGTCCTGTGCAGTAGTTGAATCAGGGGCAGAGCTGTTAGGGAAGGCCTCTCTGAAGTGGCCTAGGAGCTCAGACCTGGGAGCCATGTCGAAAGGCAGCCAAACAGAGGTCAGAGATAACCCAGGGCAATGAAGAAGTAGTCCGTGCAAAGGCCCCGAGGCACACATCTGCTCAACACATAGAAGGAACAAAGTGGTTACTGTGGCTGGAATGCGGCGAGCAGGAGAGAGTGGAAAGAGATAGGGTCTGAGAGGCAGTAGGCCTGGTCATGCTGGGCGTGTGTCCACAGAGGGATCTCTATCGGTGTTCACCGTGGCTAAGCTGGGGACAGCTCAGAAGTTCCCATCACCCTGGCCTGTGTGTGCCAGTCAGCAGCCAGGTAACGGGTAGCGGGGAGGTGTTAGAAAACCCAGTGACAGACGGGGTGGGCGGCTTGACCCAGGGTGAGGGGTGTGTTCTGAATGTTCACTGACTGGATGCATGGGTCACCTGGCCATAGGGTGAGGAGAGGGGCCAAGGGCTAACACATCCATCAAGCCAAGCTCGGCATGCCCCAGGCCCTGTTCTGAGAGCCGCCGACTCCCTGGGGCCTTTTTACCCCTCTGCTGGGAAGGCATTCTCACCTAACAAAGGAACTGGCTCAAGGGGTCAGGAGCCAGCCAGGCTGTAGCATGCTGGGTGCAAGTG
>NW_006949584.1:0-627 GCF_000164805.1 Carlito syrichta | reverse complement strand
CCGAAGAAACTCAAATCATTCTACAAAAAATATACTTCACATGTATTTTGTTGCAGTTGTATTCACAATTAGCAAAAACATGGAACCAACCATGTTGCCATTGTAGCTGGACTGGATAAAGAGAATGTGGTTCATATACACAGTGGAATATTATGCAGACAAAAGAAAGACAAACATTTGGATTTTGCAGCAACTTGGATGGCTTTGGAGTTGATCATAGTCAGGGATTTATCACAGAAACAAAGAACAGAGTACCATATGTTCTCACTCCTAAGTGGATCTTGAACAACTGTAATACCGTAAGAATGTGTTTGGCAGTGGTGGGAAACTGTCAGGGGTTAGAGGATAGGCAGTTGAAGGAAACTGCTGAGGGAGGGAGAGACACGCCTCATCAACAAGGGCACCTGAATGATCAATGTTTGTCACCTAAACCTGAATTGTACACCACCCACATCCTTATAATAAAAAGTAAAAATAATAAAAATAAAAAGAAGCCGGGCTCGGTGGCTCAGCCTGTAATCCCGCACCTTTGGGAGGCTGAGGTGAGTGGATTGCCTGAGCCCACGGGTTTGAGACCCGCCTGGGCAACTTGGTGAGACCTCATCTATACAATAAATCAAAAATTAG
>NW_006949583.1:4758-6270 GCF_000164805.1 Carlito syrichta | reverse complement strand
AGACAGTGCTTCCATGTATACACAAGATTCTATCTCCTCCCACCTATTTACAAATTAAAAATTTGTTAGCCATTTTCTCCCTTTTCTATATCAGGCATTCAACAATCTCTACCATTCCTCTTAGCATAAACTTATTCTATTATCTCTTTCATTTTGAAAGTTCACCTTTGACACTTCTCTCTATCAGCTATTACTTCACTTCTTACTCCCCTTTTTAGCAAGCACCTCAAAACAGTTGTCTTTATTCACTCTCTATATACTAGTTAAAGCCACCCCACTGAAATTGTTTTTGTTAAACAATTTATGTCCACCATATTGGTAAACATATTTCCAATTTTTTCCAATTGGTAAACATATTTCCAATATATTTTTTGCTCAATATAATCAGTACAAAGCTCTCATCAGCATGATTTGGCACAGTTGATCCCTTTAATCTCCTCATCACACACTCCTCCTTTGGCTTTCAGGTCACCAAAAACTCAGTTTCCTTCCTACATTACTAATCACTCATTCTCCATCACTCATTCTCCATCACTCATTCTCCATCTTTCCTGATAGTTCATTTTAAATTTAAAGTGCTCCAGGGCACAGACTTTGGTTTCCTTTTTTTCAAGAGCTATAATATTTTCTATCTGACCTTGTCTACTCTTCTGTCCTTTTATTTGTAGCTTATAATTCTTTTCTGAACTCCAGATTTATATGTATATCACACTGTCTGGTTGACATCTCCACTTAAACATTTCAAACTCTACAACTATAAAAATAAATTTCTGGTCTCCTTCCTCAAACCTACTCTCCTACAACCTTTCCTGTCTCAATAAATGACAACTACACCAATATATTTTCTAAACCCAAAATCGCAAAATTATGCTTGACATCCCACGTTTTGCATATTTTTATATTTGTTAGAAATCTCTGAGATATTTACCTTCAGAATATATACCAACTCTTAAGCAACTCTCTCTGAATCTTCTCTCACAAATGTTTTTGTTGCTCCATTGTCTCTATCCTGGATTTTTACTATAGTTTCCTAACAGGTTTCTCAAACTCTACTTTGGACTCTCTAGAATCTCTTCTTAATATAACAGTCAGAAGGGATGATTTAAAAAGTAACCCAGAGCCGGGCTTAGTGGCTCAGCCTGTAATCCCAGCAATTTGGGAGGCTGAGGCAAGTGGATTGCCTGAGCCTGTGAGTTCGAGACCAGCCCAGGCAACTTGGTGAGACCTCGTCTCTACAATAGAATTAGAAAAAAATAGCCAGGCATGGTAGCGCTCATCTGTAGTTCCTGCTACTCAGAAGGCTGAGGTGGAAGGATCCCCAGAGCCCAGCCTGGGCAAAGGAGTGAGACTCCAACTCAAATAAATAAATAGTAACTCAGATTATATAACTATTCTGTCCAGTGCTATGTAATAAGTACCAATTCAAAAATGCAACACACTACAGACCTACAATGACCTTTAAGATCCTATAAGAGTTCCCTGAGTTATATCTTTTAATCTTTTCCATGATAG
>NW_006949583.1:2089-3689 GCF_000164805.1 Carlito syrichta | reverse complement strand
CTAGGACCCATATTCTTAATTAACAGCACATATTTTATTTACTGCTAGACCCTTAGAAATAAATTGAGGCCCATTGGTCAGTTGAATGTGCTCTTTGCCTGTTCTATTAAGTTGTCAACAAATACTAGAAAGAAAGAGCAGAATTCTATGGAAGTATTTAATACATGCAACAAGTTTGAGATACAGGGACCTAAGTAACTTTCCATGTTTATCAACCCATTTAATCTGCTTCTGCACTGAATGTTCCCCAGAGTGATATGTAAACAATAGTAAGTATCTGTAAGAACATAAGCATGTCACTAATCACCCTAGGTTGCATTTTTATTTCAGTAAAATGTGACAGGTTTGAATTAGGTGAATTTTAAATTTTTCATTTTAATATTTTATAATCACAAGTGGCAATATGAATTTGAGTTATTTCTTTATTCTTTTCCAACTTAACCCATTTACCCAATTTTTTTTGGTCTTTTGTCCACTTTGTATTGGTTTTTTTTTTTTGGCACATTTGAGTTCCTTATAGATCCTAAATGTTAGGCCTTTGTCAGATATACAGTTGGTCGATATTTTTTCCCAGTCTGTGAGCTGTCTCCCTGCTCTCTTGATAGTTTCTTTGGCTTTGCAGAAGTTTGTCAGTTTGTTGATGTCCCACTTGTCTATCTTATCTCTCATGGGATAGGCACTTGGGGTTTTGATCAGGAATTGGTTGCCAGTTCCAATTTCCATAATGGTGTCTCGTGCATTTTCTAAGATTCTAATAGACCCTTCTCAAAAGAATACATATGAGCAGTCAACAGATACATGAGAAAAATGTCCAGTTCCACTAGTCATCAAAGAAATACAAGTCAAAACCACACTGAGATACCACTTTACTCCAGTCAGATGGTCATCATCAATAACTCAGAAAACAACAGATGCCAGAAAAGATGAAGGGAAACAGAACACTACCAAACTGTTGGTGGGAGTGTAAACTAGTACAACCTCTGTGGAAAAGAGTTTGGCAATTTCTAAAAGATTGAAAAATCGACCTTCCATATTCTCCCTCTGGGAATATACCCAGTGGAACTCAAATCACTCTGTGAAAAAGATACCTGCACATGCACATTTCTTGCAGCATCATTTACAGTAGCAAAACATAGAACTAATTGTGCTGCCCATCAAAAGTGAACTGGATTAAAAAAATGTGGTACGTATGCACAATGGAATATTAGCCTTAAATAAGGACAAAATTATGAAATTTGCAGCAACTGGGATGGACTTAGAATTCAGAATTCTGAGTGATCTTTCAGAGAAATAGAGAACTGAGTACCACGTGTTCTCACTCATAAGTGAAACTTGAACAATTATCATAATACTATAAGAAAGGAATTGACAGTAGTAGAAAATTGCCAGGGGAGAGAAGGGCACACTTCATCAACATAAAGGTCTGCATAAAGGTCGTTTGTATATCTAACCTGTAATTGTATCCCACATCTTTAAAATTAAAAAATTTTTTAAAGTAAAAAAAAAAAAAAAGCTCACAAAGAATTCACAAAATATTAAGTGAAGAATGCATAGTCTTTTAAAGTTAAGTATTTGTGCAGGTACATATGTACAGATAATG
>NW_006949583.1:0-2069 GCF_000164805.1 Carlito syrichta | reverse complement strand
AAAAAAGAATAGATACTATTCTTCAAAGTACCTAGATAACTGCTATTGAATGCTTACAAATTAAACATAGATTGCCCCTCTTCTAAAAGACATAGAATGGATGAGACTGATTGCTTCTGTTTATAAATATGTAAATCTGCAAATACTTAAGTGATATCTAACTTATACAAGAAAGAAAAATTTATTTTTGAACAAATATCATCTTTTCATTATAATTGTCAATATGTTAATCATCATGATCAATACAGACACTATTATTTTTCATGAATCCAAATGTTAAATTTAAGAAATCCATGATCTATTTACATGAACAAAAGAAGACAATGAAGTAGAATTTTTAGTAAGGATTGCAATAAATCATGCTTGCAATTTTTCTGCAGTACTACTTTGATTATGTTGCTGTTCCTTTACACTTTATCTTATCCAAACAATATTTTCACTGTATTTTTGCAATTTATTGTCTGTTACAAATTTTAAATTTATGGCATTTGAAGACCCCAAATATATTACTTATGAATAAACACATTTAAGTCCCAATCTTTTATAAAGTTTGTGAGAAAGTTGGTAAGTGTCTCAGATAAGTAAAAAATAAAATAAAATTTACTATCCAGAAAAAAGTTTAATGAACGTAGCCAAGAGGTTGGCATAGGAATGTAAGAATCTTACTCTGGACATTTTCATAGGATACCATTGTTTATCAAGGCTGTCTATGCTTATGTACTTATAAATAATTGAGATTTATTTTTTTCTTTCAACATTGCTTCAATTTAGAATTAAACATCCCAATAAAGTAACTTGGAGTTTTATTTCCTGAGTTCATTTTTAAAGCAGTTGTTGTCATTTGTAGCATAAATACATATTTTATCACTACTTTTATAATTCTTAAGTTTTGCAAAAATTCAAAGATAAGCTGCCTTCTTAGAAATATAAATTATGAACTAGTAGATTTTGATCCACATTTTGAAATATATATGACTGATATTTACAGTACAGCTTCTTATAACTTGATATTCATGTTGCACAATAATCTTTACAATACCCAATGATGTTTTATTGCCTAAAATATGAAATATATTGTGTGCTTCATTTGGAAGTGGACATTAGCAAAATTGTTTATACAATTTTTGTTTTCATTATCGAAAGATTATTTTCAGTTTAAAAGTTTATGCAATATATTGAGAAAGTTGCAGATACAAGGATAAATGTTTTACTTTCATTTTTTTCCTGTCAGACCCTAAAATGTCAGAGCCAGGGGGAGCCAGTAGAGCATTATATGAACTTCCTTATTTACAAATAAGTTTCCCTTTAGCCTCTAGCTGCGTATGTGGCTTGCCATAGCTGTGCATCTCACGTCAATAAATTCAACATATTTAGCAATATTTTTCTATGATTTTTTGGGTTAATAATACACATAACACATGCAAATCCTTATAAGTTGCATTTTTATAGGTAAAAAATGGTCAAATATCATCTCTGTGTGTGCTTATATGTATTTTTTGACATAGAACAATTTTTTAAAATTTTAACATGGTTTTGGTAAACCACAACTTTATAAAATGATTTTTATCAAACATTGCCAAAGATTTAAAAATGTTATAATAAAACAAAGCAATGTAACTTTTGTTCACATTTCATTCTGTACTATATTATAGACAGATTTGTAAATTAACTTTTCAAATAAGAACATAATATACCCAAGACTATTGAATATTACAATATAATGATTCACATATGTCTTATATAAAAGGAAACTGGTGAAAGCAATTTGGCAGATATTTTATTTAGAAAAGATCTGGGACTTTTTGTTTTTTAAATTTTTTAATTTTTATTTTAAAGATGTGGGGTACAATTCAGGAATAGGTAAACAAGTGGTCATCATACAGGCAAAGTTTGGACCTCCCTTTGGTCCCCACTTTTCCTGGTTTGAAATCAGATACCCTTATTGATATTGTGCCCACCCCTCCCCCCTCCCCCAGCAGTATCCTGCTACTACCAATTCATTTCTTATGGTATTATGGTAAACGTTCAGGGTCTGCTTATGAGTGAGAACATATGGTACCCGGTTCTTT
>NW_006949582.1:0-809 GCF_000164805.1 Carlito syrichta | reverse complement strand
CTGCTCAGTGAATTATAAACAATCAAATGCAATTAACCAAACTGACCCCTATAGACACATTATTCACACAAGTCAGTTCTTATTCAGGATTGGGAGAGCAATCTTGACTCAGATAACTCAACAAGAGTGATCAATTCACAAAATAATTCTATTTACAGCTTCTCTAAATGCAGTGTATAATTTCATTTACCTATTTGCCTTCCCAAAGACACTTTACTGGTTAATTTATTCACTCATTCCACTAATATTTATGGAGGTGTCCTAGGAAATGCAAGGTTGATTAAGGCATCCCTAGTCTTTTCTCACTTCGGATTTATCATGTACAAGGAAAAGATAGTCATGATACCGTCATCACATGAACTATTTAGTTGCAATAGTTACATATGTTACTGAGGATTAGTGCATATTTTAAGATTATATAACAGGAAGTCCTAACCAAATTTTCCCTGTGAGACAGAGTGGTGGTGAGGAAGGGAGTCTTTGAGGACATGGTATTTGTATTAAGACTTAAAGAATGACTGTAGAAATTCCAGGGAAATTGGAGGAAGGGGGGTCATATTGAGATGTCAAGGTTAAAATGAGTTTGCATTTCTTGAGAACTGTCTCACATTAGGCATAGCCTGAGAGAAGCATGCTAGTAAATCTACTCTTTCCTAAAAGACAAATACATGCTCAGGAATCTTCAGGATAGCCTGCCTTTGCTCTTGAGTTGAAGGATAGAAAAGTTGTTCTTGGAGGTTCTGTCTGCTAGCCTGGGATTGCAGGAATATATATTGCTTGCCTGGTGCTTGTCTTTCTACCTTGCATGT
>NW_006949581.1:0-540 GCF_000164805.1 Carlito syrichta | reverse complement strand
CGGCATTTTGAGGCCAAGGTGGAAACCAAATATGGGCAGGCCACCATTTCATTGCAGGATGTTTTCTCTCTCTCTCTCTCTCTCTCTCTCTCTCTCTCTCTCTCTCTCTCTCTCTCTCTCACTTTCTCATACTGAAACCATTCAAACACATCAATTCACCTAATGTGAAGATGATTAAGATTTGAGAGGAATCCAGAGTACCTGGAGAGAACTATGGCAAACATGAAAAATGTGCAAACTCCACCTCCAGTCACTGGAATTGATTTTTTCATCTCATCAAAATTATAGTTAAGAATGGTGAACAAAACAATGTAATACAGTACCTGCTGTATAGAACTAACCAAATCCTCCTTGGATATTTCATATCAGATAATCATGATTCTCTGAAGCAAAAATTTCAAAAACATACTTCACCTGGCACTCAGGCAATGCATTTTAGAGATGAAAATATGTGTGGTGTGGCAAATGAAGCAAGGGACATGACAGCAGTATTTGGAATATACATTTTATTTTGGATAAGTCTTTTGAATTCTGTAATGT
>NW_006949580.1:0-629 GCF_000164805.1 Carlito syrichta | reverse complement strand
TCCTGAGGCAGAAAGAGAAACTAGAAGCACGCTGGAACAACATTTCATGAAATCATTCAAGAAAATTTCCTCATCTCATTAAGGATGAAAACATTCAAACACAAGAAGATTCAGAGAACCCCTGCAAGACAACAAACGAGAAAACCAACTCCCAGACACATAATAATTCGCCTAAACAAAAGTAGCTATGAAAGGAAAAATCTAAAGGCAGCAAGAGAAAAAGGCCAAACTACCTACCAGAGAAAACCAATTAGAATAGTAGCAGATTTATCCACAGAAACCCTTCAGGCCAGAAGAGCCTGGAGTCCTATCTTCAAAGTTCTAAAAGAGAAACAAGTTCAACCAAGAAAAACCTACCCAGCCAAACTAAGCTTCAGTAGTGAGGGAGAATTGAAATGTTTTCCAGACATCCAATCCCTAAGAACCTACGCTACCACCAGACCACCTCTACAAGAAACACTTAAGAAAGTACTGAACACAGAAGAAAAAGAAAAAAGAAAAACAGCATTCTTCACAAGAGTACAGGCAAAAGATTAAAAACACACATGAACCAACTCCAAAACCCAAAGAAAGACAACAAATAAACAGGATCAACACTGTAAGAACCTTATGACAGGGATCAACTCTTG
>NW_006949579.1:0-763 GCF_000164805.1 Carlito syrichta | reverse complement strand
CCCCTCATGTATTAGAGCTATTTGCTTAGGTTGGATATTGCGAATCGATCATTCCTGGACTCCAGCAACACTTGGTACTGTTGATAGTTTATGACGGGAATCTGGCACTACAGGTCCATTTAGATACTCGGATCCTCTGATGCCAGATTCCAGGACACAAGTAATTCTCTCGGATTTTTTGTATGTAAGCCCTGACTTCAGTGTTACCTCATACTCCAGAAACTTCAGTGGCTCCGATGTTCGTTATTAGGATTTTGGGTTTGGGTGTTCACATTTTTTAGGAGGTATTTTTGGGTGGGAACAAGGAATCTTTGATTCCATGTCCTCAGGCATATTCTTGTCATCTTTCTATGGGTATACAAGAGTCTGGACTTCCAGGTCAACAGGAAACATCTTGTCGTTTAGCTTAGAACGAAATAGGAATCTGGGTCACTGTGTCCCTTGAAAGTTTCTACACTTGTTACTAAAGAGGAACCAGGAAACTCGGTTTCCATGTTACTTGCAAACATCTGGGCAATTTTAACTTATCCCTGGCTTAAGACAGGGTTCATACTTACGAATAGACAGGGACTTTAGCTAAATGCGAATCTTGAATCTGGAAGTCCTGGTCCCCATATTATTCAGAGCAACATCCCATATGCATACCACAAATTAGGCATTACTGATCCCCAGGAACGTGCTGTGCCACCTGATAGTTGTAACTGAGAATCTGGCCTTCTGGTGCGTTTTTTCCACAAGGTTCTGTAAGGCCAAATTCCATAAT
>NW_006949578.1:0-682 GCF_000164805.1 Carlito syrichta | reverse complement strand
AAGAAATGTGTGAGGAAGAAAGTTTTGCCTTGTCAACTAAATAGTTCTTCTGCGTGATAACTGTCATAGCAGCTGCCTTCCTGATATAGATACCTTTTCTAATAAGCTTTTTCCTTTAAAGTAACATTTCAGAGGTGCTCCCGAGTCTGCAATTTCTCAAAATATCTAGTTCCCTGGTCAGGTCATCTGAAATGCTTTTTAACTGCTCATCACATGAAGAAGTTCTGCCCTGCAGTACATTGGGGCATTCCCCTGAGTCTTGGCTCAGCTCCTGGAAGGAGGTTGTTTAGATCCTGGAGTCTGTCACATGTGGAATGGGAAATAACCAAGGTCCTTATCTCTTGCATGCAGACAATAAAACCAACTAAATAAGAGGTGACATGCCAAGCCTTGGATCTCCTGTTTGGTGAAACAATACATCTTGGACAAGAAGAGAAGAATGCAGTCATTTCTAACCTTAAACGTTTTCACTTCTCTGCCATAAAAAATCAAGGTGCTGAAAACTGAAGTGGTGTTAATAGGAGTAATTATTATTATTATTATTATTATTATTATTATTATTATTATTTTGAATTGAAGTATCACTCTATGGTCCCGGCTGGACCAAGGCACAATCACGGTCACCCCAGTATTGACCTGCTGGCTTCTGGTAATTCTTTTGTCTCAGACTTCCAAGTAGTTG
>NW_006949577.1:0-817 GCF_000164805.1 Carlito syrichta | reverse complement strand
GATGAGGGCATTGGTGGCAAAAGTTGCTTTTTCCATCCATCTGAAGTGAGGGATTGCCTATGAACCCAGAATCTATGGGAGTGCCTGCAGGTGATCTCTGGTTTACTGCTTATAAACAAATACTTTATTGGCTGTTGCTAGCTAATGTTGTGTCAATGAGACTTGGGTCGGCCAGTGCATTATAGTTCTTACTCCAACTAAATGTGCCTGTCACCCTTATTGTGACAAAGTAGAATGTCTCCTACTCGGTCAGAATGTTGACTGTCATAGACATTTACAAATCTTAGAAAAGCATCTCATGTATCTTCTGTGTCTGTATAGTGACTGGCATCTATCTGTATTCAACAATTCTTGGTGATGAAAAGAAAATTAGAAGAACAACTCAAGAAAAGTCTTTGTGGAAATCACCTTAACAGATATGAGTGAAATTTAAAAAGTTGAACTCCAGTGGAATATTATGCAACCATAAAGAAGGACAAATATATGGACTTTGCAGCAACTTGGATAGATTTAGAGTTGATCATACTCAGTGATTTATCACAGAAACAAAGAACAGAGTTCCAGATGTTCTCACTCATAAATGAACTTTGAACAATTATATAATGCTATAAGAAAGCAATTGGAAGTGTGGGAAACTGTCAGGGGAAGGGAGTGTGGAACTGGCAGTTGAGGGAAACTGCAAGGGTAGGAAGGGGCATACCTCATCAACAAGGGTATCTGCATAATCAAAATTTGTATACCTAACCCTGAAATGAACCCCACATCTTTATAATAAAAACTTTTTTTAAAAAATTTGAACTCAGCCGGGCTCGGTGGC
>NW_006949576.1:0-1254 GCF_000164805.1 Carlito syrichta | reverse complement strand
TCGACCAATCCTTTTCTGTATCATTGAAGGGGCAAGCAGGTACGTTGAGCGGTGGTGAAGCTCTAGTCACATGACTAGGGTCGATTCCTCCAGGCATTAACATCTCCAGCCCCCATCCGTCCTTGATATTGTCCTGATAAGAGCTTTCTGTACTCAGCTGGCAAACCTACGGGCTATGTAAGTAGGTAGCTACTTACGTCAGCTGTCTAGCCTTTAGGCTATCTAGTTATGTCAGCTAGTTAAGTCAACTGGCTATCCAGCTGTCTAGCTAGGTAGATAGGTAGTTGATTCTGCTGGCTAGGCAGCTGGCTACATCATTAAGTCAACTAATTAAATCAGCTGGCTAGGCAGCTGGCTAGCTAGGTAGCTAGGCAAATAAGTCAGGTGGCTAGACAGCTGGCCAGCCAGTTAAGTCAGCTATTTTAGTCAGCTGGCTAACCAGCTTGTTAGCTAGTTAAGTGAGCACATTAATTCAGTTGTGTAGCCAGCTGGCTAGCTAGTTAAAAAGCTATTTACGTCAGATGGGCAGCCAGCTGGCTAGCTAGTTATTGCAGTAGGTTAAGTCAGCTAGATATGTCAGCTAGCTAGCTATTAAGTGAGCTAGTTAAGTCAGCTAGCTAGCCAACTTGCAAGCTAGGTATCTAACTAGTTATGTTATGTCAGCTGTCTAGCAAGCTGGCTAGCTAGTTAAGTTACCTAGATAAGTCAGATGACTAGCCAGTTGGCTAGGTAGGTAGCTTGCTAGTTAAGTCAGCTGGTTAGACAGCTGGCTAGCTAGATTACTCACCTAGTTTATTCAGCTGGATATACAGCTGTCCTGCTATGTGCAAGCTAGTTAATTAAACTGGCTAGAAAGCAGGGCATGTAGTTACAACAGCTAGTTAAGTTAGCTGGTTAGCAAGAAGGTTAGCTAGGTAGTTAGGTAGTTAATTAAGCTGGCAAGCCAGCGGATTACATAGGTAGCTAGCTAGTTAAGTCAGCTGGCTAGCCACCTGGCTATCTACTGAAGTCAGCTAGTTAAGTCAACTGACTAGCCAGTTGGCTAATGAGTTAAGTCAACTAGTTGAGTCATCTGGCTAGCCAACATGCTAGTTTGTTAAGTCAACTAGTTAATTCAGGTGGCTAGCCATCTGGCTAGCTAGGTAGCTAGCAAGTTAAGTCAGTTGGCTTGCCAGCTGGCTAGCTAGTTAAGTCAGCTAGTTATGTCAGTTGGCTAGCCACCTGTCTAGGTAGGTAGCTAGATAATTAAGTCAG
>NW_006949575.1:0-744 GCF_000164805.1 Carlito syrichta | reverse complement strand
TTTTGGTATTGAGGAGTAGTGCAACCAAAATTCCTTATCTTCTTAGCAATAGACCGTGTAGTTTCCTGTATGTGAGTGCTCCCGTTACCCAGATTCTGCTTCATTCTCAGCAAGGCACTGAGACATTTCCTGGTGACCTAGAATTACAGTTGTTTGGATATCAAGAGAAACACTCCCATAAGGTACTTGGGGAATTGTAATCCAAGAATCATGGTTCCCATTAATAAGAACACCCCAAAATGTGGACTCTACTAACCCCAATGTCACAATTCCCATCAGCCTGACTACAAGAAGTTTCTGTAGTTTGAGGTAACCTGAATCGAGGGATTTTGTACCATTATGCCATATGATTCTTGGGGTACCTGATTATGTTCCTAGATGTTCCTAGGACACAAAATTATTTGTAGAGCCAGATCCTCGATTATAACTATCAAGAGGACCAGAAAGTTCCTGGAGATCTCTAATGACAGATTTAGGTTATCCAAGGAGCAAGTAGATCTGAAAAATATAGGGACATAGAAGCCCAGATTGCTAATTAAACCTTATGAAGAGGCACTGTAGATTATGGTGAATGAGGACTATTAGAACCAGATTTCCTTTTCGTTCTCAGCAAGATGCCCTGATTTTCCCTCGTGATGTGGACCCCAAACTCTGTATAAAAATAGGTAGATGTAACTAATAAATATTTGGAAAATTCAAAACACCAGACTCCATCCGAATTGAAGGACAAATGGAAGTTTTAGG
>NW_006949574.1:0-731 GCF_000164805.1 Carlito syrichta | reverse complement strand
TGTTCTTATTACTGGTTGTCTGTGACTGCATCTTGTTTAGTCTTTACCCTGCCCGGGGATTTTGCTACCCTCTGTCACAAACACATGCTCTGGTGAACCCTTTCTGGTTCTCCCAAAACCAGCTCCTCTTGTTGGTGTCACATCTGCTACCCTATGCAGGTTCCATGATTCCTTCTCTAAGATACAGCATGATGGAACAGCAATGGCTACTATCTGCTGAGCAACTACCCCAGGGCCTCTTCTAAGTGTCTTGCTTATAGTCTCATTTAATTCTCATGGAAAACTAGGAGGAAGATATTATCTTTATGACACTTAGTTATAGATGAGAAAATCAAATTTCAGGGAGGCTATTGGATTGCCCAAGGTCATTTCCAAAACTGAATGTCTAACTAGGATTTGAGCCCAAGGTCCTGCCCACTACATTAGACTACCATTCCAAGTAGAGAGACAGACTTCTGACTGTGGATCAGAAGATCTATATTCCATCCCTGACTGCCGAGTTATCTTGGTCAAGCTGTGTATACCTTTCTGGTGCTCAGTTACTAGGCAACTTTCAATGTTATCATGAATAGGTGGATTCAGGATGAGATTGTTTGGAGTTAAGCCCTCATACTGCCACCACCACGTTACCTTATGGAATGTACTTGAGCTTAATCTCCTCATTTATCAAATACAGGTGATAGTTATGATATCCCCCCATGGCAATACTTTTGATTATTAAACAAGTTACT
>NW_006949573.1:0-693 GCF_000164805.1 Carlito syrichta | reverse complement strand
CAACTTGTGATAGGCATATAGTACTTTGCTCTGAATAATATAGGGACCAGGACTCCCAGATACCAGATTAGCATTTAGCTAAAGTTCCTGTGAATTCTTAGGTATGAGCACTGCCTTAAGCCAGGGATAATTTAGCAATTGCCCAGATGTTTGCAAGTTGCATCAATACCGAGTTTCCTAGTTCCTCTTTAGTAACACGTGTAGAAACTTTCAAAGGACACAGTGACCCAGATTCCTATTTCGTTCTAGGCAAAACGACGAGATGTTTCCTGTTTATCTGGAAGCCAAACTATTGTATACCCATAGAAGAAGACAAGATGTGCCTGGAGACGTTTAATCTAAGATTCCTGGTTCCCTCCAAAAATATTTCCTATAAAATGTGAACACCTAAACCCAAAGCCCTAATTCCAAACAGCGGAACCACCAGACATTCCTGGAGTATGAGGTAACACTGAAGTCAGGGCTTACATACAAATAATCCGAGAGGATTACTTGTGTCCTGGAATCTGGCATCAGAGGTTCCTAATGTCTAAATGGACTTGTAGTGCCAGATTCTCATTCACAACTATTAAGTGTACCACAGTGTTGCTGGAAGCCCGGAATGTATGATTCTTAATATCCACACAACAAATACCTCTAAAACATGAAGAGTGTTTGAAGCCCTGATTCTTGTTTAGCCCTTAGTTAGATGCC
>NW_006949572.1:0-814 GCF_000164805.1 Carlito syrichta | reverse complement strand
CCCATCAAAGCTGGAATGGATAAAAATAAAATGTGGTATATACACAGTGGAATATTGTGCAGCCATTAAAAAAGGACAGATAAACGGATTTTACAGAAAGTTTGACTGATATGAGGTAGGTCGTTTTCAATGATTTATCACAGAAAAAAGAACAGAGTTCCATATGTACTCACTCATGAGCTGATCTTGATCACTTATAGTGCTGTAAGAAAGTGATTGGCAGTCGTGAAAAACTGTTTAGGGGGAGGGGTAAGATTGGCTGTGGAGGTATACTGCTAATGAAGCAAGGGGCATACCTCAGTAACCAGGGACACTACATAATCAATATTTGTATGTCTAACTATAACTTGTACACCACATTTTAAAAAAATTAAAATAAATAAAAGCTGTAAAACTTACAACTGACTTCATTATGTTACTGTATTTTTTATTTATTTTTTACTTTAAAATGGATGCAATTTAGTGTTGTGCCTAGAAATGTTCATTATGCAGAGATTGATTTTTTAAGAAGTGTATAATACTCCAATGATATACCCTTTTCTTTTTTTAGCACGTTAGAATACCTGCTATAATTCTGCCTTGAAAATTGAGTCCTACAGTGTTTCTCACATAAAATCTGAATGCTTTATTCTGCCTAAATTGAAACTTGTTGAGATTCCAAATCTATACATTCTTAGATAACTGAATCTTGAAATTCACTGTACCTAAGTGCTATTCAGAAGGTAGAATGCATAATTAATCTGAAAAATTTTACCAATAAAACAGTACAGTAGTTTAATACAGGTTTTTCCGTTCTTAATCTTTGTGTATATTT
>NW_006949571.1:0-748 GCF_000164805.1 Carlito syrichta | reverse complement strand
CAGGAATGATCGATTCGCTAATATCCACCTAAGCAATAGCTGTACTACATGAGGGGTGCTCGAAGCCCTTATCTTATTTAGCCATTAGCGAGACGCCCTCCAGATTTTCGGTATTGAGGACTCATGTAACCCAGATTCCTTATTCATCCCTAGCAAGATGCATGCAGTTTCTTGTATATGAGGATTTTCATTACCCAGATACATATATCCTTCTCAGCAAGACATCAAGACATATCCTAGTGATGTAGAATTCAAGTTGTTTGGATATCAATAGAAAGACTCCCAGAAGTTTCCTGGGGAATGGAATCCAAGATACCTGGTTCCCTTGTAAAAGAAATCCTAACACAGTGGGGACCTAGAAGTCCAGATTCCTGATTAAACCTTATCAAGAGGCCCTGTAGACATCTGTGAATGTGAACTCCAAGAATCTGGATTCCATTTTCGTTTTCAGGAATATGCCCTGATTTTCCCTGTCAATGTAGATACCAAAACTCTGTATATAAAAAGACAGAAGCCCAGAATTTTCCTAGAAACGGGGAATCCATGATTACCGGTTACCTTTAAAAATACTTATTAAACATTTGGCAACTGCAAAACCCTCGGCCCTAATCAAAAGTAAAGGACAAACGTAATTTTGAGAATTACAAGGTTCACCTTAAGTCCAGAGTTACATCCAAATATGCCAAGATGATCCTTTTTGTCCTAGAATTTGGCTTTAGTTGTCCCGAGGAACCTAACGGACTTGTAG
>NW_006949570.1:0-5951 GCF_000164805.1 Carlito syrichta | reverse complement strand
TACAGACATGCTAAGGGTACAGGTGTGCTTCAGTTTGGTCAGGAGACATCACAGGCACAAAGAGAAGGAGAATAGATTGCTTCCTTACATCCCAGACAGTGGGGATCCCAGACTCTTAACTCCAGGTCCTGGCAACCAAGACTGGTTTCCTTGGATACAAGTGCTTCCCTGCTTAGAGGGACTGAATCATCAAGTGTTTATGAATTTGTTCAGAGAGTCACAGAAAGGACAAATGTTTCTTAAACAATATGAGAGGCTCTATTTTTGGAAATGAACACAAACATATGGGTTTATAAAATACTAAATATAGTCAGACTTTATGTAATTATAGTTATTTTATAATGATCTTAAGTCCAATTAATAGGAAGTTGTAATAACACATTTATTAAACATAAAGAAGTATTTTAAACTGATCTTGCTTAATAAATTATTTAAGATATTACCTACTTTATATCAGAAATCATCCCAAAATACCAGTACATTCTATTTGTTTATCTTTGTGCTAAGTGATTGCAAATCTGGACTTCAAGAGATGTTACAACTGTTATTACATGGGAATCACGTCTTTTCATCTTCTGTATTACTCATAGCACCTAGAATAATATCTTGCATGCAATTTTTTCAGTGATCTTTGAGGAAGAAATTTCCTTTCTTCAACCCCTAAATTAAGCAATGTAAACAATGAATTGACTGTAATCTTTACCATGCTAACTTATGTGCCTACTGGCTAATTCTATGTATTTGATTTATTTTAGTATTGACTGACATTTGTACTAAAAGTACTTGCAATTTTGGTAATAAAATGATAGTTCACTAAGAATACATTAATCTTGGAGTTCCAAGATAGAACACACTATAGGAAGAGAAAAAAATAGAGAATGTGTCAGGCCCAGAAAAATGGTTTTGTAGTCATAAATCTGACTACTAAGTAAAGTGATTGACATCTCAAAGCAGTGTTCAAAATATAGGAACAGTAAACTTGACCTGATTTGTTATAATGACTATCTAGGGAATCTGAAGTTTGGGGTTGGAGGAGAGATGATATTAACAGAAACTTCTAGAAGAAGAGAAAACTTAGGTGGCTGACAATACTATGCTTCCTAATAGTCCTTTGTTAAGAAAAACAAATCAGACCACAATTTGGTAAGAGGAATATTCAGAAACCAACATCTACTTTTTGAGAAAAGAGGGCAAATACAGCAGTTTATGCCCCTGTTATTTCAGGCCCTAGTTTAATTTAGAAAGAGTTAGAACCTCAGTGAATATAATTTTTTTAAAAAATGCATATTGTGGTAATTGAAGGTAGGATAGTGCAGCTGGGTCAAAACCAAAGGATACCAACTCAGACACACTGAATATAGGCTATCTATGACTCTTCTGCTATGGGTGGACCTGGAAAATATCAGATAAGCCAGGTGCTATACTCTGTATGAATATAGCATAAAGTATTTTAAAACCTTGACTATAAAATAACACATCAGACTCACAAAGAAATTACATCTCTTATTCTGGTAGAGAAAGAATGTGTCTAATGCAAAAAAAATGGACTGAGGAAACCACACTGTATTTATTTATTTATTTAGAGTTAGAGTCACTCTGTCACCCAGGCTGGAGTGCAATGGCATGCTCATGGTCACCTCAGTCACAACCTGCTGGACTCAGGTGATCCTTTCTGCCTCAGTCTTCCAAGTAGCTGGAACTACAACATGCATTCACCACCACACTCAGCTAACACACTGTGTATCTCAACATTTATGTTGCCTATATTCTTTGATTGTATATATTCTTGGCATTATGAGTAAAGCTTGATGCACTGGAATGATGCCTGACTTCTGAGATTCTGACATGACAATTTGATGTATTATGTTAGCTTATGATAATATACTGCTTTCAGGTGAAATAAGAACTTGTAAATAACTCTGACAATAAAGCATGCATAGTTTTGATTTCCTTATAATAATTACATCACTTATTTTTTTAAAAGCAGGATTTTTAAGACAGAAAAGCTCCCCAGTGGGAGAGAACCTGAAAGGAGTTGCCTTTGTCACTTATTTTTTTACCTTTATCTCTAATTTCATTATATTCCCCACATTCTACCTCTGTCATGATAAGAAAGGAGTATTGTATCTAAATGTATATTTTATATTATCAAGTAATTAAGATTTTAAAATAGATACAAAATATAAAATTGCATTCATTTTATTTTACACATTAAGAATAAATATTCTAAATGTTTACATTGCAAACATAAGCATAAAATATTTAACTTTATATAGAATATCCAGAATAGACTTTTACCTGTCTGTCCCCACTCTTCCTCACTATCAGTGCTGTGTTCTTGGAGCGCACTATCCTTGTTGCAGTTCTTCTCATTGTCATGTGCCCTTAATCCATGAAGTCTTCGCACATGTAGAATTCTCTATTAAAAATATCCCCTCTTTTCAAGAAAATAAAATAAAACTTATAATTGAAAAGAAAAAAATGAAACAATACTGTTTTGTTTGCATATGACATGTTTATCTATGTAGAAAATCTGAAAGAATGAAAAATCTTCTGTATGACTAATAAGTGATTAGAGCAAATTTGCAGGATACAAAGTAAATATATGAAAGTCAAGTACTTTTAAATATGTCATTAATGAATGATCAATGTTGAAATCAAAAATACAATGCCATTCACATTAATTAATTAATTAATTAATTTTATTTATTTATTTTTTGAGTTGGAGTCTCACTCTGTTGCCCAGACTGGAGTGCAGTGGCCGCTCCCAGCCACCACAGCCTCACCTGCTGGGCTCCAGCGATCTTTCTGCCTCAGCATTCCAAGTAGCCAGAATTACAGGCATGTGCTACCATGCCCGGCTGATTTCTTGACTTATTGTAGAGATGATGTCTCGCTGTCCAGGCAGGTCTCGAACCCACTCAGTTGGGCTCAGGCAATCCACTCACCTCAGCCTCCCAAAGGCACAGGATTACAGGCTGAGCCACCGAGCCCAGCTCACATTAATTTCTTAAAAAATAAATACTAAGTTTAATTCCAATAAAATATGTAAAGATTCATATGAGAAAACCTACAAAACTCTATTGAAATAAATTAAATAGATATTTTTATAAATAGAGTCCAGCAGTTAGTGGCTGAGGTGGCCATGAGTGTGCCATTGCACTCCATTATATTAAATGGATAGGAAGAAAGTATTGCTTAGATTGCAATTCTTCACAACTTGATATACGCATTTCAATAAAATCCCAGTCAAAATACCAGGATATTATATCATGAATGTTAGCAATCTAATTTGAACATTTATACTGACAGAAAAATACACAATATTGAAGAAGAATAAAATGTGAATATTGACATTACTGAACTTCAAGAATATAGTTTTAAACTTACTATAAAGCTACAGTAATCTAGAGAGTAGAACTGGTGAAAAAAAGAATACACAAATAAATGAAACAGAATAAAGAATCTGGGCATAGATTCAAACAAAACAACTGAACATGGACAAAGGACCAAAGCCAATTCAGTGGAGAAAAGATAGGTTTTCAACAAATGCTGCTGAGTATTTGCAGGCAACAAAATTAATTTAGATATATATTTCACATTTTTTACAAAAATTACTAACAAACAGATCAAAATTTATATTTGATAAAGTATTATTCCCTAAAACAATCTTCAAATACAACAATAAAAAAATGGACAACCCAATTTTAGATTGAGGCAAAGACTTTAACGGATATCTTGACAAGTAAACATACAAAAAGATGCTTCAGGTCAAAGAATTAAAAAGAAAATCTCAGTTACACAAGAGGAATAAATTCAAAAGCTCTATTGGGCAACATGGTAATTATAGTTAAAAAAAGATAATTGTATACTTGAAAATTGCTAAAAGAGTGGATTTTTTGTGTTCTCCACAAATAAACGATAAGTATACAAATCAATGCATATGTTAACTAGTTTGATTTAGTTATCCTACAATGTTTATGTATTTTTAAACATCATGTTCTGCATAAGTTATAGAAAATTATTAGTTATCAATTTAATCAAAAATAAAATAATAATAAAAGAAAACACACTACATCATATGCCATCAGGGAAATGCAAATTAAAACAGCAATGAGATACAATTACATACCTATTAGAATGGCCACAATCAAGAACAATAATTACACCAAATGTTGGTGAAGGTGTGGAGCAACAGGAACTCTCATTCTTTGCAGATGAAATGAAAAATGATACAACCACTTCAGAAGATAGCTTGTCAGTTTTTCACAAAATTAAACATGCTTTTACAATATAGATCCAGAAACTGTGCTTCTTGGCATTTATCCCCCAAAGTAGAAAGTATAAGTCTACACCAAAACGTGTACATGAATGATTATTGTAGCTGTGTTCATCATTGCCAAAACTTGAAAACAACCAAAATGTTCTTAAGTAGATGAATGAATAAATGAATTTAGGAACATTCATACAGTAGATATTATGCAGTGCTGAAAAAAAGGAAGTCGAAGAAGCATAGAAGAAAAGACATAGAAGAAATTTAAATGTATTATTAAATGTATTGCTAAATGTAGTATTAAATGTATTTCTAAGTGTATTATTACAAAGTGAAAAATTCCAGTCTGAAAATTCTATATGCTGTATGATTTCAACCATAAGTTGTTCAAATTATTCAAGTCTCAGTTTTGTTGTTTGAAAATGGATCTAATAAGGTTTATTGTGTTGATTAAATTAGGTTTTTCTATGAATAGCATATATTATAATATAAAATATTTGTGCACTCTATTAGTGTTATCTATTGCTAGGATGTTTATAATTTCTATAATTTGAATATAGTAGCAAATGTATAGTTCATAGACAAATGTGCAATCCCAAATAACCCAGTGTACTTTCAAAATAAATGTGTGTGCCCAGTATGCCTCCACAAGAAATATTCATGCAGTACTTTTAGAATCTGGAACAAGTGTGTGTATTTTGGAAAAATAAAATAAAATACGTTATGCTGAAATTTTTGCCTTTTTAATAGTCATGACATAAAAATAGCACTCTAAACAAATGCATAAATTAAAACATTGACTTTGTATAAAGAAAAATAAAAACAAGCCGGGCTTAATGGCTCAGCCTGTAATCCCGTGCCTTTGGGAGGCTGAGGTGAGTGGATTGCCTGAGCCCGTGGGTTCGAGACCTGCCTGGGCAGGCGAGACCTCATCTCTACAATAAATCAAAAAATTAGCTGGGTATGGTAGCACACACCTGTCATTCCAGCTACTCGGAAGGCTGAGGCGGAAGGATCGCCGGAGCCCAGCAGGTTGAAGCTACAGTGGCCGGGATTGGCCACTGCACTCCAGTCTGGGCGACAGAGTGAGACTCCAACTCAAAAAAATGAAAAATAAAAAAATAAAAAAATAAAAACATGTGCTATTATACAAAATATTAGATGTATGGTATTTATTCTGTTTACATAGAAGTCCCACCAAATACAAGTATACAATTTTTAGAAAATGATAAACAAGAAATTGTGCCGCCTATAACTTTGAAGATGAATCAGTGGTTTATTAATTTAATTATGAAGAAGGATTTAATAATTTAATAAATTTAGATGAAGAAAGTGGGATTAACCAAATGTAAATTCAATTACTCTGACATTTTGCAAATGATCTGGTGCCTAACTAACATTGATAATGCCAAAATAAGTAAAGAGTTTTAGTTTTTCAGTGCTTGATGGTAAACCATGTGACTATATGTTATTGCACATTAAAACCATTTGTGAGCATCTCCCAGGGTGAAAGCCCATTACATCTGCCTCTTTGGCGAGGAAACCAAGGTTGAAGTGTTTTAGTGCTTTCTCATAAGGTAATGGCTAAGATGACCTTAACACCAAGCCTTAGAATAGTATTCCCAAAGAGTTTTTTACTGCTTCAGATAGATACCCTAAAAAAGCAACAGTAAACTTT
>NW_006949569.1:0-319 GCF_000164805.1 Carlito syrichta | reverse complement strand
GTACGGTGGCAGGATTTTATGGTAATTATATACAGGGTCTTTTAGTTTTGCCAACAGCCCATAGTCCTGGTCATGGGTTTGCACCTGGGTATGGTACATCATTGGATGGTGAACAGGGCATCTGGATCATGGCCAGACACATAGGCTTGTATGCCCCAGGAGGAGCCTAGAGCCCAAGAATAGTCAAGTGGATTCGTGAGCTTTATGTATATAAGTGCCTGAGCTGGATTTGGGCTAGAGCCCTGCCAGAGGGTGATTTGGGAGGTATTAGTTCCCTCACTGTAAGTAGCTATAGTGACACATTTCCTGGATGGGTAGT
>NW_006949568.1:0-571 GCF_000164805.1 Carlito syrichta | reverse complement strand
CCCTGGGCCCTCTTACGTTTATTGCCCCCCACCCCCCCGGAGCCTCGGACCCCAGGGCTCCGGAGTGGTCGTAGAACAGACAGCGGGGGGTGGGTGGGAGGGATGCCTCACTACACAGCTCCTGCCTCTGACATCCCTGCCACAGGTTTTGTCCCGCAAGTCACCTCCAAGAACCTCCATCCCGTCCTCCAGGGGTTGCCTCTCTCAGAGCACCCCTCTCCTGACCCGGAAGTGTTTCAGCCCCATCCCAGCCTGATACAGAGTCCGTTTCGCTACTCCTGCTCCCCCGCCCGCGGTGCCCCTTTCCTCTGGGAGTGGCTGTCTGTCCAAGTCACCTTTCCCGTCGGAAGTGGACGAACCCACGTGGCCGCGGGACCTTTCAATCCCCGGTATGTCGGGGTCCCCACCCATGGAAGTCCCTGCTGCCCCGACCTGTTCTCCATCCCAACAGCTGCCCACCCCATCGGCTCTCTTCGTGGTCTTCTGCTAGTTGCTCAGGCTAGTCTCGAATTCCTGGGTTCAAGCGATCCTCCTGCCTCGGCCTCCCCCAGTGGGGTAACAGGCGTGAGCC
>NW_006949567.1:4578-5617 GCF_000164805.1 Carlito syrichta | reverse complement strand
AAGACTGGCCGGCCACGATCACACGGATCAACTGGGGAACGTGTAAAACTGAAGTGATTTTATCTAATTTGTAAAAAGAAAGGAAGAGATCTCGCCTATTGGGAAGAGATTCATAGGGTGCAACATCCAGTCAGGTCCAAAAACCGCATCACCTCCCCGGATCCCCTCCTGGCTGGGCTCCTGTCCCTGGCGACCAGGTGGCCGAGGAGATGGGAGAGATCCTGGGGGAGCCTGGAAGACCTGGGTTGCTCCTCGGCTGAGCTTGAGGCGGCTTCGTGCCTGTGACCCGGAGGACAGGGCAGCGACACTCAGCCACTGAGTGTCCAAGCCGGGCCGCCCTCTCCTCCTCCGCCCACCCCACCCAACCCCAAAGAGAGACCCGCCTGGAGCCATCACCTGCGAGAGGCAGCAGGAAGTCCCGGGGTGAACAGGAGCTCAGGCGGTTGGCGGTTCCTCGTGCGGTGCCCGTTGTCGCCTCGTCTTGGTGCCCGGCTGGACCCACGCAGGACCCGCGCGCCCCCTCATGTCACGAGCCCCACTGAGACGTCACAGGCGCGGGCTGGCCAGTGTGTCCTTGGCTGAGAGAGGAGTGGGTCGCTCGGGACTCGTCTCCGCGGCAGACTCTCTTCTGGCGCTCGCAGGCGCACGACCCGCTCGCCATGGGCAACTTACTCGGTTTCCTACTGGCTGAATTAGTTTACTGGCCCCGTCGGCGATGCCGGAGGCGCCGGATCCCAACCGTCCCCTCCTTCAGCCAGGTTTCCCCGCCAGGTAAGGGCCACCCCGCGGCTCCTGAGCCTGCCCGTCGCCCGGTTCGTGTTCGCAGGCTGCTGAGCCCGTATCTGGGTCGTGTGACTCCGACCCTAGACTCTACATCGCTACAAAGGAGTGATGTCCTCCTCTCCTGCAGGCCACAGGCTCCTCTCTGGGGACCCCGCCGCCTGAATCCTGGGGTAGAGCCCGGGAGAAGAAACCCACGCTGTCGGCGGGGAACTCGCTCAAGTATGAACACTGGACCTCCGCAAGGATCGCTCCTCTC
>NW_006949567.1:0-3682 GCF_000164805.1 Carlito syrichta | reverse complement strand
TCTCCTTCAAGTCTCACTCTGGCAGAAGGAAGTCCAAGACAACATTGTGTGTAGATTCCCATCCTTTTTCCTTCATCACCCCTCATCCAGTCCATTCCACCATGACCCCTGTTGCCCCTGGCAACCCTAACCATTCCATAGGAGTCGTGTGTAGCATCTTCAATGAACACATCTTCTCACTTGACCTCGAAGCCCAGTTTAGACCCTGGGTCATTAACACTGACAAAACTCCTTTTCTAAGGCTTTGACTTTCAGATCCACCCCAGATTTTGGGTGCGTGGACTCCCATTTTTCCCAATCCAAATTTATGAACAGCATGATAAAACTGCAGATCCTTGGACCCCTCCTGATTGAGCTGGGGACCATAATTTGCATTTTAACAACTCCACAGATAGTTCTCCTGCCGATTGGAGTTTCCTCTCATTTCTTCATAGGTGTTGAGTGAATGAGTAGGTGAAAAATTGAATGTAGTGAGAAGAGATCTTAATGGAACACCTGAGGGAATGCCAACACTTATGGAGGGTGGAGGGACAAAACAAAACTGAGAATGAATGGTCAAAGTGCTGAGAGGGGAGTCAGGAGAGAGAAATATCGCAGAGAGGGAGAAGGTATGACTTGCCACTTTCCAAAAAAGCCATACTCAGCTTGGAGACTGCACACACTTTCCCCTTGCCTGGAATGTTCCTCTTCCCCAGACAAACCATCCTTTACAACCCAGTTCAAAAGTTATATCCAGCTGGGTGAGGTTGACACACAGCCTTAGTCCCAGCTGCTTGGGAGGTTGAAGTCAGAGAATAGTTTGAGTCCAGGAGGTCAAGAACATCCTGGACAACAGAGCAAAACCTTGTCTCAGATAACAAAAAACAAAACCACATCCTTCTATCCTTCTAACTCTCCCAGGCATAGGTAATGGCTCCGATCACATCTTGTTTATATTTCTCACTGCAAATACCTGCATGCATTACAATTATTTATTGGCCAGTTTCTCTCTTTTTTATTTGATGATGATGAGCTATTTTATGTAGACTAGGTGATAGCTCAATCATGATTATAGTTCCCCAAATTCTGGATAATGTAGGCACTCAATATACCTTAATTAAATGATTAAATATAGTTTGAGAATTTTTTAGCCTGGTCGTTGGTACATAGATGTTTCCTCCATTACTGACCTTGAAACTGAGCATCTATCTGCATTTCATACACTATTCTTCATGCACTTTACCATAAAGAAAAAAATTTTAATAAGTCACAACATCTGCAATTTGTCTAGAGAGTTATGACTCAGTGATGAAGGAAGAGAAAAGAATTACAAACAGCCGATCTGAAAAAGGGGTAAGCAAGTCAAAAAGCAAAGAGAGTACTGAGTGAGGTGAACTCAGTGGAATGTGCAGCATTGAAGAGGCGGTTTTGATAAACTGATATGTTTGGGACTCAGAAAGATATCACATTTGTTATCAGGGGAAGCAGTGAGATGACAAAAGAGATGAGCTGCTCAGAGCAAGGGCAGACTTATACTAACACTTATGGAGAAGGACCGCCCCAATAATTAACAGAAAACAAAATCTCCCATTTACTTGGTTTAAAAAGTTTTGAGGAGTTATAGATTAAAAGTTAAGAATCACACTAATAATTGAATGAATGAGTGAAGTGGTAAAGGGAGAGGACCCAGAGCATCCATGTAAAACACTACCATTTAAGGAGCCTTTTGTTTTCATGTATTTTAGATCCAAGGGGCACGTGTATAGGTTTGTTACATAGGTATATTGTGTGATGATGAGGTTTGTGATTCTATTGAGCCCAAAGGGGCATTTTAAATACTGTTTTATAGTTTTCAGAGTGTTTCATTTGCTATCAAGTTCCCATGTGCAACTGAGGAATCATGGCTTAAAAAAGTTAAATGACTTGCTCTTGGTCACATGGCTAATATAACTTCCTGAACAAGATGTAGAACCCAGTCTTTTACATACAACCTACTGCATTTTCCACTCTACCAAATTAAGCACCAACACATGAAAATGGTCATTAAACTTGGTGAAAGATGGAAATGGAGGATACCAACAGGATTCTACCTTGAAATACAGAGAAGAAACCCCCTTAATGACTGATCTATTTGTCATAACATTTGCTTAGCAAGCAGCACACTTAGTACTGCGGAGCCAAGAATCCCTAGCCAGGAGTTTGAGGTGACCTGACTGGGAAGTCTGCCACAGGCACTCTCCTCTCTACTTTCTCATGTTCACCAACACTCCCAGGGGCCATGTGGAGAGGACAGGGAGATACAACCTTCTAGATCTCACTTCAAGGGACAACTTGTTGCCCCAGCTCCTTCAAGATTTGCCTCAGCTGAGGAAAGCCATATAATGCAGCAGAAGGACAAGAACATGGCCTTCCTAGGGCGGCCCCACATCCCCGTGACTGGTGACAGTGCATATAAAGGCTCAGTCACTAACTCCAAAGCAGGCCACTATAATGGGCCATTTATGCTCCACCGACTTCCTGGGGGTTGACCGAGACTGGTTGGCCAAAGAAATAAAAGCCAAAGAAATAACCCAAGAAACAAGCTTTAAAATAGAGGAAGTCATGTATAGGATTTTCCAAATCACTTATGTCGTGCTGAAGCTTCCAACTCCTAAGAAAATAATGCATACTTTCCTGATATTGACACCCAAGAGTCTATGTTTCCTCTCTAGGGCATAAGAAAGATTATCCTGAGTTCTATTTAGTTGGCAATAATGTGTAGAGAAAACTAGACATAGCTGGCATGCTCCCAATGACCACATGGTATTGATCATATTTTCCTCCAAAACATTGCTCCACTATTAATTCGCAAATAAATGATGTATTTGCTTTCTAGACATATTCTAGGAAGGCCAAGAAACCAACTTCCTTTCTATATCAGAAAATGTACTGGTGAATTTCTTTCAGGATACACCAAAATTGATCTAGAGAAAGATCCTATATACTACATCCTTCAAAGTACGTCAAAAACAACAACAACAACAAAACACACATCACACACATAAACGCCTGGGCTGCAAAGTTGAATGAGGAGAAAAGGAAATGGGGTGTGATGCTACAGCAACAATCGGGGTTCCCTGTCCTATATTTTCTGAGAAGTGTGGAGACCATTGCCAGTCATGGGCAACTCAGTAGTTAAAGACTTTGTCCTGGGAGCGAAGGAGCTCATTATTGATATGCCACGATGGAAATTACTGGAAGGACTACAAAAAAAAAAAAAAAAGGTTAACACATGAGGAGGCACACAGGCCCGAGCACGCTCTCTGGAACCACACAGCCGCTGTGGAATCACACATCCGGGGTTCAAAGTCTGGCTAGCCACGATCACATGGATCAACTGGGGAACGTGTAAAGCTGAAGTAATTTTATCTAATTTGTAAAAAGAAACGAAGAGACCTCGCCTATTGGGAAGAGATGTCATGGGGTGCAGCATCCAGTCAGGTCCGAAATCCGCGCCACCTCCTGGGAATCCTTAATGGCTGGGTTCGCCTCCTCCCCACCCGGGCGGCCATGGAGAAGGGGGAGGTCTTGGAGGAGCCTGGCAAGACCTGGGTCGCCGCTCGAGGGAGCTAGAGGCGGCTTTGCCCCTGTGACCCGAAGGAAAGGGCCAGCTACCCTCTGCCACTGAGTGGCCAAGTCTGGCGATCCCCTACCCAGAGACCCA
>NW_006949566.1:0-3746 GCF_000164805.1 Carlito syrichta | reverse complement strand
TAATTCAGCTGGCTTCCCAGATGGCTAGCTAGGTAGCTAACTAGTTCAGTCAGCTAACTAGCCAGCTGACTGGCTTATTAAGTCAGCTAGTTAATTCAGCTGACCAGGCAGTTGGCTTGCTAGTTAAGTCATCAAGTTAAGTCTGCAGGCCAGCTTGCTGGCTACCTAGTTAAGTCAGCTTTTTAAGTCAGCTGGCCAGCCAGCTGGCTAACTAGGTAGCTAGCTAGTTAAGTCAGCTGGCTAGCCAGATGACTACATAGTTAAGTCAGCTAGTTAAGTCAACTGGCCAGCCAGCTGGCTAGCTAGGTAGTTAGCTAGTTAAGTCAGCTAGTTAAGTGAGCTGGTTAACTAGGCATCTATGTAGTTAAATCAGTTAGTTTAGTCAGCTGGCTAGCTAGCTACCTAGCAGGGTACCTAGCTAGTTAAAGCAGCTGGCTAGCAAGCTGGTTAGCTAGTTAAGTCACGTAGTTGTCAGCTTGCTGGCCAGCAGGTTAGCTAGATAGTTAGGTAGTTAAATCAGTTTTCAAGCCAGAGGGCTATGTAGGTAGGTTCATAGCTCACTCGCTTGCTGACTTGTTAAGTCACCTGATCAGTCTTGTCTCTCGCCCACCGACTAGTTAAGTGAGCTCACCTGTGGGATCAGGCTCTGACCTACTAGTTAAGGCAGGTAACCGGTCTACCCACTAGCCATCCAAGTAGTAAAGTGAGCTAAATAATCGTCAGAGTAGTCCACAGTTAACTTGTCAGCTAACTAGTTAGGTCAGCTAACTTGTCAGCCAAGTAGTAGGCCGACTAGTTAGGTCAGCAAACGAGCAGGCAACTATCCAACATTCCTAACTTGTAGGCCAACTTGTCAGTCATCTTGCTAAGCCAGCTAACTGGTCGGCCGAGAAGTTGACCAACTTCTTAAACCAGCTAACATGTCAGCCAATTAGGCAGCCAATGTGTTAAACAATATAAATAGTCGGCCGAGTCGCCAGCCCTCAAGATAATTCACCTAACTAACTCGTTAACCAACTCGTTAAGTCATCAATTTACCTCTTTTACCAACTAGTTGAAACAGTTAGTTTACTCGTTAACCAACTCATTATGTCAGCTAGGTATCTTGTTAGCCAACTAGTTAAGTCAGCTAGCTAAGTCAGCAAGCTAATCAACTAGCTACCTAAGTAAACTAGCTCAGTCAGCTAGCTCACTAGTCAGCTAGTCAGCTATTTAAGTCACCTACTTAAGTCTGCTACCTAACTAGTTAGATAATTAATAAAGCAGCTAGTTATTCAGCTACTTAATTAGTTAGCTAACTATTTAATTCAGGTAAAGTCATGTAGTTAACTTGTTAAGTCGGGCAATGAAGTTAGTTAGCTAAGTAGTTAGGTCAGATAGCTAAGTCAGCTATTTAAGTCAGCTTTCTAATTTAGTCTGATGGTTAAGACAGTTAGCTAGCTAGTTAGCTAACGGGTTAAGTCAGCAAGTTGAATGAGGTAGCTAGCTAGTTAACTAATGGGTTACGTCAGCTGGTTGAGTCAGGTAGCTAGCTGGTTAGCAAATGAGTTGTGTCATCTGGTTGAGTAGGCAAGCTAGTTAGTTAGCTAATGAGCTAAGTCAGTTGGTTGAGTCAGCTAGCTAGCTTTTTATCTAATGAGTTAAGTCAGATAATTAAGTCAGCAGGCTAGCACATTAGATAAGGAGTAAGCTTACTAGTTAGCTAGCTGGTTAAGTCAACAAGCTAGATAGGCTGCTAACTATTAAAGTCAGCTTGTTACCTAGGCAGCTAGCGAGTTAGATAACTATTGAAGTCAGCTGGCTAGCTAGGTAGCTAGCTAGTTAACTAAATATATAAGCCAGCTGGCCAGCTAGTTTACTAGCTAGTTAACTCAGCTAGTTATGTCAGCTGGCTAGTCAGAGGGCTAGCAAGGTAGCAAGATAGTTGTCAGTTGGATAGCCAGTTGGCTAGCTGGTTAATTCAGCTAGTTAAGAGAGCGGGCTAGCCAACTGGCAATGAATGTAGCTAGTTAGTGAAGTCAGCTAGATAGCTACAAGGCTAGCTAGTGATGTCAGCATGTTTAGTCAGCTGGCTAGCCAACTAGCTAGCTGGTTAAGTCAGCTAATTTAGTCAGCTGTCTAACCAGCTGGATAGGCAGGTAGCTAGCTAGATATGTCAGCTTGCTAGCCAGCAGGCTAGCTATTCAAGTCAGATAGTTAAGTCAGCTGGCTAGTCTGCAGGCTATGTAGGTATCTAGCTAATTAAGTGAGTTGGCTTGCCAGTGTTTTACCTTAAGTCAGCTAGGTAAGTCTGTTGGCTAATCAGCTGGCTAAATAGGTAACCAGCTAGGTATGTCACCTGGCTAGCCAGCTGACTAGTTGGTTAAGTCAGCTAGTTAAGTCAGCTGGCAACCTGCTGCCTAGTTAGTTAAGTCAGCTCATTAAGTCTGTTGGTTATCCAGCTGGTTAGCTAGTTAAAAAACTAGTTACGTCAGATGGCTAGAGATCTGGCTAGCTAGTTATTTCTGCTAGTTAAGTCAGCTGGTTACCTTGGAATCTACCTATATAAGTAAGCTAGTTATGTCAGCGATGTAACTCAATAAGTCATCAAGTTAACTCAGCAGGCTAGCTATGTAGCTATCTAGGTAGCTAGCTAGTTAAGCCAGCTAGTTAACCTAGCTTGCGAGCTAGGTAGCTAGCTGGTTAAGTCAGCTAGTTAAGTTAGTTTGCTAGCTATTTAAGTCAGCAATTTAAGTCAGCTGGCTAACCAGTTGCCTCTGTGGGTAGCTAGCTAGTTAAGTCAGCTGGCTAGCCAGTTAACCAGCTAGTTAAGTAACCTAGTTACGTCAGCTCACTAGCCAGTTTGTTGGGTAGGTAACTAGGCAGTTAAGTCTGTGGGCAATTCAGCGGGTACATATGTAGTTAGCTAGTTAACTCAGCTGTCTATTCAGCTGGCTAGCTAGGTAGCTAGGCAGTTAGGTCAGCCTTCTAGCCAGCTGTCTAGCTACTTAAGTCACCTGTTTAAGTCAGCTGGCTAGACAGCTGGCTAGCTAGGTAGCTAGATAGTTGTCAGCTGTCTAGCCTACTGGCTATCTAGTAAAGTCAAGTAGTTAAGTCAGCTTGATATCCAGCTGGCTAGCTAGGTAACTTGTTACTTAAGTCCGCTGGTTAGTCAACTGGCTACCTACATAAGTCACCTAGTTAAGTCATTTGGCTAGCCAGGTGGCTAGCTATATAGCAAACTAGAAAATTCAGCTGTCTGGCAAGCAGGCCAGCTATTTAAGTCAGCTAGTTAAGTCAGCTGGCTAGCCAGGTGGCTAGCTAGTTAGTGAGCTTAAGTCGATTGGCTAGTCAGCAGACTAGCAAATTATGTAAGTTACTTAATTCTGCTGACTAGTCTGCTAGCTAGCTAGGTAGAGAGCTAGTTAAGTTAGCTGGGTAGCCAGCTGGGTAACTAGTTAAGTCTGGTAGTTGTTCCAGCTGGCAAGCTGGTTAAGTCAACTTGTTAAGTCAGCTGGGTAGCTAGGTACCAACCTAGTTAATTCAGCTGGTTAGCCAGTTGGCTAGTTATTTAAGTCAGCTAGTTAATTTTCCTGGATTCCCAGTTGGCTAGCTAGGTAGCTAGCTAGTTAAGTGAGCTGACTAGCCAGCTATCTAGCTAGTTAAGTCACCTAGTTAAGTCAGCTCGCTAACCAGCTGATTAGTTAGGTAGCTAGGTAGTTAATTCAACAGGAAAACCAGCTGTATATGTCAGTAACTAGCTAGTT
>NW_006949565.1:0-501 GCF_000164805.1 Carlito syrichta | reverse complement strand
AAGTGTATGTCTGACAAAGGCCTAACATCCAGTATCTCAGATGTGCTGGAAAAGAAAAAAAGAAAACAAAAAATAACAGCCACATGACAAAGCAGGCAAAAGATATGAATAGATACTTCTCAAAAGAAGACATATGAGCAGCCAACAAATACATTCTCAGTCTCACTAGTCATCAAAGAAATGCAAATTAGACTACACTAAGATACCACCTAGCTCCAGGATGGCCATTATCAATAACTCAAAAAACAACAAATGCTGGAGAGGATATGGTGAAAAGAGAACACATCAACACTGTTTTTGGGAGTGTAAACTACTACAGCCTCTGTGGAAAACAGTGTGATGGTTCCTAAAAGATCCAGAAATTGACCTTCCATATGACACCACAATCCCCCTACTGGGAACATACCCAAAAGAACTCAAATCACTGTATAAAAAAGATACCTGCACACATGTGTTTATCGCAGCATTGTTCACAATATCAAGAACATGGAACCAACAGTG
>NW_006949564.1:0-514 GCF_000164805.1 Carlito syrichta | reverse complement strand
TGGGATTTTGAAGCATAAATATGGAAATGATATCCTCATATACAGGCAAATGCACTGCCTTTTTCATAAGAAAGAATAAAGAACATGGGTGACTTCTTTTCTCAATCTCCAAAAAAGTATACGGCGTCTTCCTAAGTTCTAATCAAGAATCAAGCTTTCGACACATGTATCTGTGAACAGGAGTACTCATATACAGGTAACTGCACGGCTGTTGCTAACAATAAGGAATCTGTCTTATACGAGTCCTCAGTCCTGAGAATCTACAGGTCATCTTCATGACTGGTAAAGAAGAATCACGGATTCGAGGCATGAATGTGGTTAATTGCAGTCCTTATTTACAGGAGACAACATGGTTTCGTGCTAATATAAGAGAAGAAATCTGTTTTCCACAGTTCCTCTATCAAAAAATCTACATGACTTCTTACTAAGGGCTAAACAAGATCAGGGTTTCGAAACAGGAATCAAGGGATAGAGAGTCCTCACATACAGGACACTACATGACCTCCAACTAAGG
>NW_006949563.1:0-886 GCF_000164805.1 Carlito syrichta | reverse complement strand
AGGACCCCTGGAAGGGATAGAGTATGGGTGTGGGTTTCATCCTGGCAGCCTCCCACAGACACATTTGATTTTATTATTTATTTAATTATCTCAGTATAGAGGTAATTAAAGTAGAAATAAATACCAGCATGGTGCTTGTGCGCCTATGCTGAGGTCTCTTGTATGGGGCCAGTGGACCTGGAACTGAGGACCTGAGATGGCTACTCTTGGGGAAAGGGAGGCTGTAACAAGAGGGGTCTCCCTTGTCTTTCTACCTGGGAATTGGGTCTTTCTTGAGTTCTTGTGTACATTTGAGTTTAGCTGTATGTGAAAATCGGCTCTGAATAGTGTGTGTGTGTGTGTGTGTGTGTGTGTGTGTGTGTGTGTGTGTTTCATAGGTGAGTGTGCTGGGTTTTGAGCATCTAGGTGTTTTGGAACATGTGGGTCTGCATTTGTATCTGGGGGTGGGAGTGAAATGTATGCATTTGTGGTGGGACTCTGGGTGTGTGTCTGTGCTTGGGGTGTAAGCAGTGGTGGGGGAGATGAGGGAAGGTGTGATTGGGAAGTTGAGAATATGTGGCTGCATTTGGGCTGTGAGGATGGGTGGTCTTCGATTGTGAGTTATGTGTGTCTAGCTGTGTGTGTGTGCACTTGTGATATGCATGTGTGATTGGATCATGGATTCTAGAGTGATGGTTTAGGTGTGCTACTGCATTGTGAGTTTAAGGGTGCATGTGTGTTGAGTGTGAATAGACGTTTGACCTAGGACAACTGGGGACATGGAGGTGGTCCAGGCTGAGAGGCCAGGGAGGCCTGTCCCTCTCCTCCACCTGGCCTCCAGTCCTCAGGATTTTGGGGTAAGGGAGGTCCTCAGGGCAGACAGGCAGCTGCCCACATCCCAAGCCCC
>NW_006949562.1:0-3835 GCF_000164805.1 Carlito syrichta | reverse complement strand
TTCAAATACATAAGGGAAACTTTTCTCTAAGAATTGTACGTCTGTAACATTTAATCAAAATTAACAAGCAGAAAATACAGTGTGCACCAATAAAATATACGCAAAGATTAAGAACGGAAAAACCTGTATTAAACTACTGTACTGTTTTATTGGTAAAATTTTTCAGATTAATTATGCATTCTACCTTCTGAATAGCACTTAAGTACAGTGAATCTCAAGATTCAGTTATCTAAGAATGTATAGATTTGGAATCTCAACAAGTTTCAATTTAGGCAGAATAAAGCATTCAGATTTTATGTGAGAAACACTGTAGGAGTCAATTTTCAAGGCAGAATTATAGCAGGTATTCTAACGTGCTAAAAAAAAGAAAAGGGTATATCATTGGAGTATTATACACTTCTTAAAAAATCAATCTCTGCATAATGAACATTTCTAGGAACAACACTAAATTGCATTCATTTTAAAGTAAAAAATAAATAAAAAATAGAGTAACATAATAAAGTCAGTTGTAAGTTTTACAGCTTTTATTTATTTATTTTAATTTTTTAAAAATGTGGTGTACAAGTCATAGTTAGACATACAAATATTGATTATGTAGTGTCCCTGGTTACTGAGGTATGCCCCTTGCTTCATTAGCAGTATACCTCCACAGGCAATCTTACCCCTCCCCCTAAACAGTTTTTCACGACTGCCAATCACTTTCTTACAGCACTATAAGTGATCAAGATCAGCTCACGAGTGAGTACATATGGAACTCTGTTCTTTTTTCTGGATAAATCACTGAAAACGACCTACCTCATATCTGTCAAACTTTCTGTAAAATCCGTTTATCTGTCCTTTTTTAATGGCTGCACAATATTCCACTGTGTATATACCACATTTATTTTATCCATTCCAGCTTTGATGGGCAACATGGTTGGTACAATGTTGTTTGCAATTGTGATTAGAGCTGCAAAAATCATACTTGTGCATGTATCTTTTTGATAAAATGATTTGAGTTCCTCCAGGTATGTTCTCTATAGGGGAATTGCTGAGTCACGTGGTAGGTCAATATCTTGTCCCTTTAGAAACCACGACACCCTTTGCCAAAGATGTTGCTCTACTTTCAGTCCACATGCAGTGTAGAAGCAATTATTTTTACCAAGTCCTTACCAGCCTCTGTTATTGTTTATTTTATTAATGATGGCTAGTCTTACAGGGGATATGTGGTATTTCAAAGTGGTCTCATTTGCATTCCTTTGATGATGAGTGAGGCTGAGCAATTTTCATGTGTCTCTGGCTGTCCATATCTCTTCTTTTGAAATGTGTCCAAACACATATTTTGCACACTTTTCCAAGGGAATGTTTGTCTGATTTTTCTGAGTGTTTGAGTTTCTTGTAGATCCCAGATGTTATGCTTTTTTACAGATACATAGTTTGAGAATTCTTTTTCACACTCTATTGGCTGTACCCCTGCTCTTATGATCGTTTCTTTTGTATTGCAGACGTATATTAATTTGATGAGATCCCACTTGTCTAGCTTACATCTTACGGCATGGGTATTCAGGATTCTCAAGAGGAATTACTTTCCAGTTCCAGTTTCCATAATGATGTCTCCTGTGTTTTCTAAGATTATTATAATTTGGTGTTTTACGTTTATGTCTTTGATGCATTTAGAGTTAATGTGCATGGTGATAGTCAGGGGTCCTGTTTCAATCTTGTTCATGTTTTCAGCCTTTTCCCAGCACCATTTACTGATTATGTTCTTAATTAACCAGTGGATCATGGAGGTTTTTTCAAAGATGAGTTGGTTGAGAATTTGAGGATTTCATTCTCTGTCCTGATCCATTGGCCTATGGGCCTATTCTTGTACCAATACCATGCTGTGTTGATTACAGTAAACATAAAGAAAGTTTAAAGTCTGGAACAGTGATAGCTCCTGCTTTGATACTTTTGATAAGATTAATTGGCTATTCTTGATTTTTTATGATTTCTGATGAAGTCTCTTTTTATTTGAGTTAGAGTCTCACTCTTCGGCCGAGAGTGGAGTGCAGTGGCCGCTCCCAGCTATCACAGCCTTGACCTGCTGGTCTCCATCAATCCTTCGCCTCAGCTTTCCAAGTATCCTGAATTACAAGGAAGCACTACCTCGCCCGTCTGATTTATTGATTGATTGTAGAGATGAGGTCTTCCTGTCCAGGTGGGCCTCGAACCTGTGGTCCCAGGCAATCCACTCACCTCAGCCTCCCAAATGCGCATGATTACAAGCTGAACCACCGAGGCTGGCTCATATGAATTCTTTATTGTAATTACCGGGTGTGAGAAGAATGATGTTAACTTAAGTGTTATTTCATTGAATCTGTAGATTGTCTAAAAGGCTAATTTTTACATTAAAGAGGTAAGTAAAATCAGAGAAACAAGCATATCAAATTGTCATTTATGACATCATCCTCACAACTTTGACATCATAGTGGGAGGGACATTGACTACTGAGCAATCCTTAGGATTCAAAGGCTTATGTACTGTGCTCTGCCAAATACGGCAGACATGGTGGATTTCATACCCAAGAAGTGAAGAAAACAATGTGTTCACACCTATCCAAAAACTTCTACAGGGATAACTGACCATTCAATAATTCACTAAATGAGGTAGATTTTTTTTTTTGTAAAGCAGTATTTATTGAGAGAACAGAGAAACTCCCACACTGGGAGCAGACCTGGGGGGTTGCCCACGAGGTAGTCTTTTATTATTATGGTCACCGAATCTGTTGGAACTTGGTTATAGCACAAACACATAGTATTTTACCACTTTCTTAGTTTAGAAAATTTTGAATGTTTTTAGTGTTATGTAACAGTCTTTGAGCCCTTTTTCTAACAGGATTTGAACATCACATTAGCTAAGATCATCATCAATTTTGCAGAAGTTTCAATTGTCTAAAGTTTTATACTAATGAGGAGAGCAAATACTTCCTAATTTGTAAATTTCCATGTTATTTTGGTTTATATATTTTGGACCCCAAATTCTTTTTTTTCTGTGTGCCTGATTTTAACTGCTTGGTGATTAAAAGTATCAGAATAATCAGATAGTTTGTTTAAGACTACAGTATTATGTCACCGGTAGAAGAAAAAACTAGGGGATTAAATGGAAATACTCTTTTCAAAATATAAATTGGGTTAAAATATAAAGGGAATGTGATTTATATTTCCTTTCAAATATATAAGGGAATCTTTACTCTAAGGATTGCACATCTGTAACATTTAATCAAAATTAACAAGCAGAAAATACAGTATACACCAATAAAATGTACACAAATATTAAGAATGGAAAAAGTTCTGTTAAATTACGATACTGTTTTATTTGCTAAAATTTTAAAACTTTATTATGCATTCTGTCTTCTGAATAGCACTTAGGTACCCTGAATCTCAAGGTTCAGTTATCTAAGAATGATACAGATCTGAAATCTCAACAAGATTCAATTTAAGCAGAATAAAACATTCATAATTTATGAGAAAAACAATGTAGTTGCCAATTTTGAAGGCAGAATTATATCATATACTCTAACATATTAAAAGGAAAAGGAGTTACCGTTGGAGTAATATACACTTCTTAAGAAATCAATTCCTGCTTGATGAACACTTCTAGGCCCAACCCTGAATTGTACCCTGTTTTCAAGTAAAAGAAAAATAGAATAAACAAGTAAAGTCAGTTGCATGTTTTACAGCTTTCATTTATTTAATTATTTTAATTTTTAAAAAAATGTGGGGTACAATTCAGAGTTAGATATACAAACATTGATTATTCAGGATCCCTGGTTGATTAGGTATGCCTCTCGCTCCATAGAAGTATCCCTCCACTG
>NW_006949561.1:0-4151 GCF_000164805.1 Carlito syrichta | reverse complement strand
CTAAGCCCAGTATCCCAATTCCCACCAGCGTGACCACAAGAAATTTCGGTATTTTCAGGTAACCTGAAATGAGGGATTTTGTTGCAGAATGCCCAATGACTCCTGGGGACTGGATTATGGCCGAAGATGTTCATAAGAAACAAAAAGAATTGTAGGTCCAGATGCTCGATTACAACTATCAAGAGTACTGGAATCTTCTTGGATCTGTAATTAGAGATTTCAGGTATCCACGCAGCAAGTAGCTCTGACAAATATAGGGACCTACAAGCCACGATTCCTCATTAAACTTATCAAGAGGCCATATAGATTTTAATGATTGATTACTCCCTAAACCCAGATTTTCTTCTCTTTCTCAGCAAGATGTCCTGAATTTCCCTGGCAATCTGGATTCCAAAATTGTGTATTCAAATACACAAATGCCCAGATTTGTCCCAGGGACGTGGAATCCATGATCCCTGGTTACCTTTAAAAATATGTACTACAGCCAGGCTTGGTGGCTCAGAATGTAATCCCGCACCTTTGGGAGGCTGAGGTGAGTGGATTCCCTGAGCTCGCAGGTTCGAGACCTGTCTGGGCAGCGAGACATAATCTCTACAATAAATAAAAAAAAATCCGCTGGGCATGGTAGTGTATGCCTGTAATTCCGGCTACTTGGAAGGTTGAGGTGGAAGGATCGCCAGAGCCCAGCAGGTCGAGGCTGTGATGGCCGGAAGCGGCCACTGCACTCCAGTCTGGGCGACCAAGTGAGACTCCAACTCAAAAAAAAATGTACTACATGCTTAGCAACTTCAAAACCCCAGCCGATATAAACTAGATGCACAAAAGGAAGTTTTAGGATGACAGGGTACATCTTCAGACAAGAGTTGCACACAAATATGGCAAGATGATTCTTCAGTCCTAGAAACCAACTGAACTGCAGAGACAGTTTCTTGGTTATAACAATCAAGAGGACCAGAAGCCTACTGGGAATCTATAATGTCACTTGTCCTTTCCAAGTGGCAAGGTGCTATGAAGAATTTGGCGAACTCAAAGTTCAGATTCCAGATAAGCCCTTATAATGGAGCACTGTAGAATTCATGGTTTGAGGTCTCACATAACCCACATTCCTTTTTTTATTACCAGGAAGACAGCCAGACGTTTTCAGGTGTCGTGGAAGGCCAAACTCTTACATACCAATACTCATAGGGCCAGAAGTTTCCCAGGGACCTGGAATCCAAGTTCGCTGGTTCCCCCATAAGAATACGTCCTTATTATGTGGGAACCCCTAATCCCATATTCTGAATACCAAAACGTATGTCCACCAGTAGTTACTGACCACAAGGTAAACGTGAAGCCAGTGGTCACATTAACAAATGGCAAGATGATCGTTGGATTGTGGAATCTGGCCTTGCAGGACCCTGTGGAAAAAGACCTGTAGGCTGGATTCTCTATCACAACTATCAAGAGGTGCAGCACGTTCCTGGGAATCAGTAATGACCAACTTGTGATAGGCATATAGGACGTTGCTCTGAATAGTATGGGGACCAGGACTCCCAGATTTCAGATAAGCATTTAGCTAAGGTCCCTGTGGATTCTTAGGTATGAGCTCTGCCTTAAGCCAGGGATAATTTAGCAATTGCCCAGATGTTTGCAAGTTACATTGATACCGAGGTTCCTGGTTCCTGTTTCATAACACGTGTAGAAACTTTCAAAGGACACAGTGACCCAGATTCCTATTTCGTTCTAAGCAAAAAGACGAGATGTTTCCTGTTGACCTGGAAGCCAAACTATTGTATACCCATGGAAGGATGACAAGATGTGCCTGGAGACGTTTAATCTAAGATTCCTGGTTCCCTCCAAAAATATTTCCTATAACATGTGAACACCTAAACCCAAAGCCCTAATTCCAAACAGCGGAACCACCAGACATTTCTGGAGTACGAGGTAACACTGAAGTCAGGGCTTACATACAAATAATCCGAGAGGATTACTTGTGTACTGGAATCTGGAATCAGAGGTTCCTAGTGTCTAAATGGACTTGTAGTGTCAGATTCTCATTCACAACTATTAAGTGTACCACGGTGTTGCTGGAAGCCCGGAATGTATGATTCTTAATATCCACACAACAAATACCTCTAAAACATGAAGAGTGTTTGAAGCCCTGATTCTTGTTTAGCCCTTAGTAAGATGCCCTGTAGATTATCAGGATTGAGGACTCATGTAACCCATATTCCTTATTCATCCTTAGCAAGAGTTAGTGCAATTTCCTGTATATGAGGACTCCCGTTACCCAGATTCCTGCTTCATTCTTAGCAAGACACGGAGACATTTCTTGCTGATGTAGAATTCGAGTTACTTGGATATCAATAGAAAGAGTCCCAGAAGTTTCCTGGGGAATTAGAATCCAAGATTCCCATTCCCTTGTACAAGACTAGCTAACAATGCGGGGACTTAGAAGCCCAGATTCCTGGTTAAACCTTATCAAGAGGCCCTGTGTAGTCTTCCGTGAATGAGAACTCCATGAACCCGGATTCCCTTTTTCTTCTCAGCATCATACCCTGACTTTCCCTGTTGAAGTGGATTCCAAAACTCTGTATACAAAAAGACAGATGCCCAGAAGTTTCCTAGGGATGGGGACCCATGATTCCTGGTTACCTTTAAAAATACTTACTAAACATTTGGCAACTTCAAAACCTTCGGCTCCTCTCAAAATAAAAGGAAAAACGGAATTTTACGAATAAAAAGTTTCACCTTAATACCAGAGTTACATCCAAATATGGCAAGATGATCCTTATTGTCCTGGAATCTGTCCTTAGGTGTCACGAGGAACCAAATGGACTTGTAGTGCCAGATACCCTTTTTCAACTATCAAGAGGTCCAGAATGTTGCTGGAGTCCTGAATTGACTGACTCGTAATATCCACATGCTAAATAGCTTTAAAACATGAAGGGAGATTGAAGCCCTGATTCTTGTTTTCCCGTAGCAAGACGCCCTGAGAATTTTTTTGGATTGAGGACTCGTGTAACCCAGATTCCTTATTCTTCCTTCGCTGGAGGCCATGTAGTGTCCTGTTTATGAGGACTCCCTTTGCCCAGATTCCTGTTTTGAAGCCCTGATTCTTGTTTAGCCCTTGCCAAGACGCCATGTAGATTTTGTGATTGAGGAACTGTGTAAAACAGATTCCTTATTCTTTCTTAGGAAGAGGCCTTGAGGTTTATTGTAATGAGGAATATTACCCACATTCATGCTTCGAATCCGTGATTTTTGTATAGCCCTTATCAAGACGCCCTGTAGTTTTTTTGGGATTGAGAACACGTGTAACGCAGATCTTTTTCATTCTTAGCAAAAGGCCATGAAATTTCCTGTATATGGGGATTCCATTTCCCTAGATTCATACTTCAAAAAACCTGATTCGACTTAAGCCCTTAGCAAGACGCCCTGAATTTTTTTTTGCATTGAGGACACATGTAACCAAATTCCTTATTCCTTCTTAGCAATAGACAGTTCAGTTTCCTGTATATGAGGACTCCCATTACACAGTTTCCTAATTTAAACCATGATTCATGGTTACCTCTTAGTATGATGCCCTGTGGATTTTTGGAATCGAGGAGTAGTGCAACCAAAATTCCTTATTCTTCCTTAGCAATAGGCCGTGTAGTTTCCAGTATGTGAGTACTCCCGTTACCCAGATTCCTGCTTCATTCTCAGCAAGGAGCTGAGACATCTCCTGGTGACCTAGAATTACAGTTGTTTGGATATCAAGAGAAACACTCCCATAAGGTACTTGGGGAAATGTAATCCAAGAATCATGGTTCCCATTAATAAGAACACCCCAAAATGTGGAAACTACTAACCCCAATGTCACAATTCCCACCAGCCTGACCACAAGAAGTTTCTGTAGTTTGAGGTAACCTGAATCGAGGGATTTTGTACCATTATGCAAAATGATTCCTGGGATACCTGATTATGTTCCTAGATGTTCCTAGGACACAAAATTATTTGTAGAGCCAGATCCTCGATTAGAACTATCAAGAGGACCAGAAAGTTTCTGGAGATCTCTAATGACAGATTTAGGTTATCCAAGGAGCAAGTAGATCTGAAAATGTAGGGACATAGAAGCCCAGATTGCTAATTAACCTTATGAAGAGGCACTGTAGATTATGGTGAATGAG
>NW_006949560.1:0-2765 GCF_000164805.1 Carlito syrichta | reverse complement strand
TAGAACTGAGCTTTGTGAGTACTTAAATAACTTAGTTCATGTAGCTGTCATTATTTAGAATGTTCTGCCTGTTCATCTCTGTAAGCTGAGGGGACTGGATTCAATTATCTTCAAGATCTACTTTGGTTTAGAGATTCTGTGAATCTAGTCTGTTTACATCTCCTCAGAACTCTGTATCTCTTTATGGTATTATTCTGGTTAGAGCAAAATTAGAGATGAAAGCTGGAATGACTGTGAGCTGTAAGAATAGCTTGCATGTGTATATGCCTTTTATATAAGGACAGTCTGTTCACATCTGCAACTTATTTCATATGATTACATGACCTATCTATTATCCCTTATGGGCAGGGTGGAGATTACTTTCTCATTTTAAAGAGATGTTCAACTATTAGCCCAAGGATAGAAAGTTAGTGGGAAAGTAGGACTCTAATACATATGCACCGTATCCAAGAGATTCCTCAGTTGTCTGCAAGGTAAAGGGATTTGAGATTCAGAGTTCAACTCCAAGCAAGGAGGTGCCCTAGTAAATGAGCTTTTGTCTAACCATATTAGGCATTTTTCATTCCAAAATAAAGACTGGAGAAAGCATCCTGGCTGTATTTCACCAGTTCATCTTTCTCTAAACATCAAAATTTGCAAGTTTTTCTTTTTGTGATGAGAGAGCAATTAATATTGTCTCCTCTAGACTGGCACTGCCACACATTGCAACTATCTTGAAGGCAGGCAGTTCTCTGAGAAAGGAGAAAAGAAAGATGGCCCGAATCAACAAGAAAAATTGGAAAGTTCAAAGCCTGGCTAGTGGGAACCAGTACAGGCTGCCCTGAAAGTCTCTCTCAGTTACCTTGGGGCTGTCATCTGTGAGTCAGAACTGCATGCGCCCTCCATACCACTTGGCTAACAGGCTTGAGTGCAGGTTCAGATCATGAAAGGAGCGTTGGTCTGCCATTTGCACTCAGTGAGGCTATCAAAGGTCCTGATAGGAAGAGAAGCAAGAGACTCCTGAATTTAAAAGGTGAACAGCCAGTTTCTGGAGTTTCTGTCAAGCGAGAGGAAGAGAAGTAATGCCTATTAACACTTGCATTTCCAAACTCTCACAATTTTTATTATCTAGACCCTGTAAGCCCTTTCTGAGCCATGCTGTAATTCTTGAGTAGAAATTTCATCTCCCTCAGGAGATCATGCACTCAGAGTTGACAGGAAACCTGTCATTTACTTGTACATATGGTGTAGCCAGTCATCACACTGGAAGCATATTAGCTGCTCAGTGAATTATAAACAATCAAATGCAATTAACCAAACTGACCCCTATAGACACATTATTCACACAAGTCAGCTCTTATTCAGGATTGGGAGAGCAATCTTGACTCAGATAACTCAGCAAGAGTGATCAATTCACAAAATAATTCTATTTACAGCTTCTCTAAATACAGTGTATAATTTCATTTACCTATTTGCCTTCCCAAAGACACTTTATTGGTTAATTTATTCACTCATTCCACTAATATTTATGGAGGTGTCCTAGGAAATGCAAGGTTGATTAAGGCATCCCTAGTCTTTTCTCACTCCGGATTTATCATGTACAAGGAAAAGATAGCCATGATACCATCATCACATGAACTATTTAGTTGCAATAGTTACATATGTTACTGAGGATTAGTGCATATTTTAAGATTATATAACAGGAATTCCTAACCATATTTTCCCTGTGAGACAGAGTGGTGGTGAGGAAGGGAGTCTTTGAGGACATGGTATTTGTATTAAGACTTAAAGAATGACTGTAGAAATTCCAGGGAAATTGGAGGAAGGGGGGTCATGTTGAGATGTCAAGGTTAAAATGAGTTTGCATTTCTTGAGAACTGTCTCACATTAGGCATAGCCTGAGAGAAGCATGCTAGTAAATCCACTCTTTCCTAAAAGGCAAATACATGCTCAGGAATCTTCAGGATAACCTGCCTTTGCTCTTGAGTTGAAGGATAGAAAAGTTGTTCTTGGAGGTTCTGTCTGCTAGCCTGGGATTGCAGGAATATATATAGATTGCCTGGTGCTTGTCTTTCTACTTTGCATGTTCAATAGAGTCAGTCTGGAAATAGCTCTTCTCATCAATAAATCAAAAGGGTGAAAATGAAGATTTACTTATGGAGAGATTCTGGTGGGAACACAGATATGCTTCTTGGTGTTGTAATGGCTGGGGATTCCAGACAGTTTTCGGAAACCAAGGTATTCCAATTAATAGGCAGTACTTAAAACATGAACATCTCTCCTCCCTGGCTAGCCAGTCAGAATGCTGTGTTATAAATAACAATAACTTGGCCCAGAGACTGTAATTGAGTCTCTCCTTTCTTCTGACATCAGCGGGATTCTCTTGAGTGATTTACTGTGTGGTTATTTAATTGGGTGACACGTGGGGAAGGCAGCCCTGCTTTGTTTAATCATACTGGGAATTCACCACTTGCTGTCAGTGTGCAATTCCTGGGAGAGCTCCTGGGCATCACTCTTCTCCCAGAAAACTATTGCAAAGGTATTAGGGAAGATCAGACACAGAGGGAAATGGCTGGATGATTGAGAAATAATGAGAATGGGGATAGAAAAGAAGATTGATCTCACGGACATTACCAGTTGCCTAGTTTACAGATTTAACTCGTTCTGAACCTGATAGTTTCTGTGTGTGTGTGTGTTTGTGTGTGTGTGTGTGTGTGTGTGTGTGTTGGGGGGTGGTTGTTAAAGGGAAGAGCGTTAGAAAGTGAGTATAATCCCAAAATACAAAG
>NW_006949559.1:0-708 GCF_000164805.1 Carlito syrichta | reverse complement strand
GGCCACATTATAAGGGCTAATCTGGAATCTTGGCTTCTAATTCCCCACATTATTTAGTGTTACAGGTCTCTTGGATATGACAATTTTGTCATTATAGATCCTCAGCAACCTTCTGCTCTTCTTGATAGTTGTAACTGAGATGTGGACCTACAAGTCCGTTGGGTTCTTCGGGACAACAAAAGGCAGATTCCAGGACCCTAAGAATCTTATCGCCATATTTGTAGGTAACTCTCATCTTAAGATGCACCTTGTAATCCTAAAACTTCCGTTTGTCCTTCGATTCGGATAGGGGCCTGGTGTTTTGACGTTGCCAAATATGTATTAAGTACTTTCAAGGGTATTCAGGATTCAAGGATTCCACGTCCCTAGGAAAGTCGTGGGCATCTGTCATTTGTATACAGAGTTTGGAATCCACATCACGAGGGAAAATCAGGGCATGTTACTGAGAACGAAAAGGAAATCCGGTTCTAAGAGTCTTATTCGCCAGAATCTACAGTGCCTCTTCATAAGGTTTAATCAGCAATCTGGGTTTCTAAGTCCCCACATTTTTCAGAGCTACTTGCTCCGTGAGTACCCTAAATCTGTCATTAGAGATCCCTGGTACTTTCTGGTCCTCTTGATAGTTGTAACCGAGGACCTGGCACTATAAATTCTTTTGTGTCCTAGGAGCATCTACGACCATAATCAGCTACCCCTGAAATCAAATGG
>NW_006949558.1:0-831 GCF_000164805.1 Carlito syrichta | reverse complement strand
TAGCTAGACGACCTGTACATTTTAGAATGAGGACTCATGTAACCCAGATTTATTATTCGTCCCTAACAAGGGCCAGTGCAGTTTCTTGTATGTGAGGACTTCCATTCCCCAGATTCCTGCTTTGAAAACCCGGATTATTCTTTAGCGCTCAGCAAGACGCCCTGTAGATTTTTGGCATTGAGGACTTGTGAAAACTAGATTCCTTATTCTTTCTTGGAAAGAGGCTATGCAGTTTCCTGTATATGAAGACTCCCATAACCCAGATTCCTGCTTCAAAACACTGATTCTTGTTTAGTCCTTAGAAGAACACCCTGTAGGCTTTTAGGATTGAGGACATGTGTAACCCAGCTTCCATATTCGTCCTTAGCATGAGGTCGTGAATTTTCCTGATATGAGGACACCCATTCCCCAGATTCATGCTCAAATCCCTGATACTTTTTTCTCCCTTAGTAATACTCACTGCAGGTTTTTGGGATTTGAGGACTCGTGTAACCAGATTCCTTATTTTTCCGTAGCAAGAGGCCATGTAGTTTTCAGTATATGAGGGCTTCCATTATGCTGATTCCTGCTTCATTCTCAGCAATACACGAAATATTTCCTCATGAACATAGAATTACAGTTGATTGGCTATCAATAGAAAGACTCCCATATAGTACCTAGGAACAGTAATCCAAATTACCAGGTTCCCCTTAACAAGACTTCATAAAAATGTGGAATATTCTAAACCCAATATCCCAATTCCCCCCAGCCTGATCACATAAATTTCTGTAGTTTGAGGTAACCTGAAATGAGGGATTTTGTCATAAAATGCCAATTGATTCCTGGGGTCCG
>NW_006949557.1:0-630 GCF_000164805.1 Carlito syrichta | reverse complement strand
GCACAATGGAGAGTAAACTAAATCAGTATTTCTCAAACTGTTTCCTTTTTCTTTCCTTTTTTCGGGGGGGGGGTGAAATATCTGTAACAGAATGTTTGCACTCATTGGGAATGTAAGGTCCTACAGAGTGGGATTTTCTATTTCTTCTCTCCACTCTTCTTCTATCTATGCATCCACTCATCCAACACGAGGTTACTGAGCATATAGTGTATGCCAGGTAGCACACTGGGGCTGGGTATATCACTGGATGAGAACACAAGTCCCTGCTCTCACAGAGCTTAGGCTCAAGAGAGGAAAGACAGATGACATATGAATAAACAAGATCATTCTGGAGACAGCACATGTTACAAAGAAAATGGGATGATGTGAGAGTGACTGGGAGGACTGCATTAGATAAGATGGCCAGAGAGATCTCTCTGTAGCACTAGCACTTAAGCTGGGAAGTAACCCCTAAGAAAGAGATGGTAAGGCCAAGGGCCAGGGAAACACTCTCAGGCAAAAGGAACTAAAGGCTCTGAACAGTACTACACAGACATCAAAAAGAACAAAATCATGTCCTTTGCAGCAACATGGATGAGCTGGAGACTATTATCCTAAATGAATGAAAAAAACAGAAAATGAAATACCACC
>NW_006949556.1:0-394 GCF_000164805.1 Carlito syrichta | reverse complement strand
TATTGATATCCAAGTAACTCGAATTCTACATCAGCAAGAAATGTCTCCGTGTCTTGCTAACAATGAAGCAGGAATCTGGGTAACGGGAGTCCTCATATACAGGACATTGCACTAACTCTTGCTAAGGATGAATAAGGAATATGGGTTACATGAGTCCTCAATCCCGATAATCTACAGTGCATCTTACTAAGGGCTAAACAAGAATCAGGGCTTCAAACACTCTTCATGTTTTAGAGGTATTTGTTGTGTGGATATTAAGAATCATACATTCTGGGCTTCCAGCAACACTGTGGTACTCTTAATAGTTGTGAATGAGAATCTGTCACTACAAGTCCATTTAGATACTAGGAACCTCTGATGCCAGATTCCAGGACACAAGTAATCCTCTCGGATT
>NW_006949555.1:0-338 GCF_000164805.1 Carlito syrichta | reverse complement strand
GAAATCCTGGGTTCAAGCAATCCTCCTGCCTCGGCCTTCCCCAGTGGGATAACAGGCGTGAGCCGCCATGCCTGGCATTTTCGGTTTTTTTGAGACAGGGTCTCATTCTGTCACCCATGCTGGAGTGAGATGGCACAACCCTGGCTCCATGCAGCCTCAACCCCCTGGGCTCAAGCAAAAATCTGTGTTGGCCAGGGGCAGTGGCTCATGCCTGTAATCCCAGCACTTTGGGAGGCCGAGGCAGGAGGATTGCATGAACCCAGGAATTCAGAACCAGCCCAAGCAACATAGTGAGACCTCACTTTTTCTGACAAAAAAGTCAGAAAATTAGCTGGATG
>NW_006949554.1:0-746 GCF_000164805.1 Carlito syrichta | reverse complement strand
TGGCGAATAAGACTCTTAGAACCGGATTTCCTTTTCGTTCTCAGTAACATGCCTGATTTTCCCTCGTGATGTGGATTCCAAACTCTGTATACAAATGACAGATGCCCACGACTTTCCTAGGGACGTGGAATCCTTGAATCCTGAATACCCTTGAAAGTACTTAATACATATTTGGCAACATCAAAACACCAGGCCCCTATCCGAATCGAAGGACAAACGGAAGTTTTAGGATTACAAGGTGCATCTTAAGATGAGAGTTACCTACAAATATGGCGATAAGATTCTTAGGGTCCTGGAATCTGCCTTTTGTTGTCCCGAAGAACCCAACGGACTTGCAGGTCCACATCTCAGTTACAACTATCAAGAAGAGCAGAAGGTTGCTGGGGATCTATAATGACAAAATTGTCATATCCAAGAGGCCTGTAGGCACTAAATAATGTGGGGAATTAGAAGCCAAGATTCCAGATTAGCCCTTATAATGTGGCCATGCAGACTTGTTGGATTGGTGACCCATGTAACCCAGATTCTCTTTGTTCTCAGTAAGACTCCCGGATGTTACCTGGCGACGTGTAAGTACAATCTCTTATATACCAATACTCATATGCCCAAAAGGTCAGAAGGGCCCTGGAATCCAAGATTGCTGGATCCCCTTTAAGAATATGTCCTAAATATGTGGGAACTCCTAATCCCAAGTATGAATATCAATCTAAAATTCCAGCAATAGTTTCTGGATTAGGAGGTAAACG
>NW_006949553.1:0-672 GCF_000164805.1 Carlito syrichta | reverse complement strand
AGCTGCAGTAGTCATGAGGGTGCCACCGCACTGCAGCCTGGGCGGCATCGTGAGACCCTGACTCCAAAATAAAACAAAAAACGTTCTCAGGTAAGATGGGGATAAAGGGGCCTATAGTTCTCATATTGCTCTTCTTTTTCACAGTTCAAGGAGTACCAGCAGAAACACAGCCCTGCTGTTCCTGCAGGAGCGAAGAAAAGGCAAAAAGTGAAAAATGGCACCAACCCTCAGACCACTTCCGGCAGTTGCCGGCTACCTGAGGATGTGAGTCTTGGCTGATCAGGCTCCTGGGAATAGGGGGCTTACAGGGCAATGGAGGGTGGTGGGTAAGAAGATTGAGGAAGAAGTGTTGGGTATTGTTGGCTAACCTAATCCAGGGTTTGGCTTGTGTGGTGGCTCATGCCTGTAATCCCAGCACTTTGGGAGGCCAAGGTGGGAGGAAACCTTGAATTAGGAGTTCTAGACAAGTCTGGGCAACACAGCAAGACCCCATCTCTCTAAAAATAAAATAAAAGGCTGGATTAGAATTCTGTCTCTCCCTCCCCTAGTAATAGGATCAAGAGAAAATTGGTTACATTCTTTGGGCCTCTGTTTTTCCATCTGTAAAATGGGGTAATAATGTGTTTCAATGAGAATTTGAATTTGTTTTTATATGAGTCACTGGTACAGGGC
>NW_006949552.1:0-720 GCF_000164805.1 Carlito syrichta | reverse complement strand
GATATCCAAACAAATGGAATTCTAGGTCATCAGAAAATGTCTCAGCACCTTGCTGAGAGTGAAACAGGAATCTGGGTAATGGGAGTCTTCATATACAGGAAACCACATGGCCTCTTGATAAGAAAGTATAAGGAATTTTGGTTGCACTAGTCCTCAATCCCAAAAATCGACAGGGCGTCATACTAAGAGGTAACCAAAAATCCGGTTTTTGAAGTAGGAATCTGGGTAATGGAAGTACTCATATACAGGAAACTGCACTGCCTGTTGCTAAGGAAGTATAAGGAATAAGGTTAAACACGTCCTCAATCCCCCAAAATTGCAGGGCGTCTTGCTAAGGCCAAACACAAATCAGGGTTTTTGATGCATGAATCTTGGGAAATGGAGTCCTCACATACAAGCAATTACATGGCCTTTTGCTAAGAAAGAATAAGGAATCTGGGTTACACGTGTTCTCAATCCCAAAAAACTACAGGGGGCCTTGCTAAGGGCTAAACAAGATTCAGGTACTTGAAGCAGGAATGTGGGTTATAGTCCTCATTACAGGAAACTCTGCGGCCTCTTGCTATGGAAAAATAAGGAATCTGTTTTAAATGGTTCGTCTATCACAAAATCTACATGACATCTTGCTAAGGGCAGGGCAACATTCAGTATTTTGAAACAGGCATCTGGGGAATGGTAGTCCTCATATATAGGACACTACATGGCCTCCAGTGAAGGAAG
>NW_006949551.1:0-3361 GCF_000164805.1 Carlito syrichta | reverse complement strand
CAGAAGGCAGAATGCATAATAAATCTTAAAAATATTAGAAAATAAAACAGTATTCTAATTTAATACAGCTTTTCCATTCTTAAAATTTGTGCACATTTTCTCCATGCACTCTGTATTTTCTGCTTGTTAACTTTGATTAAAAGTTACAGATGTGCAATCCTTAGAGAAAAGTTTCACTTTTATATTTGAAGAAAATATAAAATCACATTCCCTTTATATTTTAAACCAATTTATATTTTTAAAAGGATATTTCCTTTGAATCCCCTAGTATTTTCTCTACCAAAGACATAATGCTGTACTCTGCAACAAAGTATCTGATTAATCTGATACTTTTAAACACCAACCTTTTAAAATCAGGTACACAGAAAAAAGAGAATTTGGGGCCAACATATACAAACCAAAATAACTTGAAGATTTACAATGTATTAAGTATTTGGGCTACGCATTAAAATAAATATATAGATATTTGAAAATTCTGGAAAAATGACGAAGATCTTAGCTAAAGCGATGCTCAAATCTTGTTAGAAAAACGGCTCAAAGGCTGTGACATAATACTACAAACATCCAAAAGTTTCTAAACTAAGAAAGTGCTATAATAGTATGTGGTTGTTCTATAACCAAGCTCCAATAGTATTCGGTGACCATAATAATAAAAGACTACATCGTCGGCCATCCCCTCAGGTCCCATCCCAGTGTGGGTGATTCTCTATCCTCTCAGTAAATATTGATTTGGTAACAAAAAAAAGACTCCCTCATTTGGTGGATTCTTCAATGGTCACTTATCCCTGGAGAAGTTTTTGGATAGATGTGAACACATGATTTTCTTCATTTCTTGGGAATGAATTCCACAATGTCTACCACATTTGGCAGAGCACTGTGCAAAAGCCCTTGAAGTCTAAGGATTTTTCAGTAGTCAAAGTCCCCCCATTATTATTATTATTATTACTTTTTTTTTGAGTTGGTGTCTCACTCTATCACCCAGACTGGAGTGCAGTGGCCACTTCCGGCCACCTCAGCCTCGACCTGCTGGGCTCTGGCGATCCTTCTGCCTCAGTCTTCCAATAGCCAGAATTACAGGTATGCGCTACCACGCGCGGCTGATTTTTTTATTTATTGTAGACATGAGGTCTCGCTGCCCAGGTGGGTCTTGAACCCGCGGGCTCAGGCAATCCACTCACCTCAGTCTCCCAAAGGCCCGGGATTACAGGCTGAGCCATCAAGCCCGGCTTGTCCCCCCCCCCATTATGATGTCAAAGTTTTGAGGCTGATGTCATAAATCACAATTTGACATGCTTGTTTCCTAGACTTTGCTTACTTCTTTAATGTAAAAAGTACCCTTATAGGCAATCTACAGATTCAATGAAACAACGATTAAGTGAACATCATTCTTCTCAGACCTGGAAATTGCAATAAGGAATTCATATGAGCTGGGCTTGGTGGCTCAGCCTGTAATTCCGCAACTTTGGGAGCCTGAGGTGAGTGGCTTTCCTGACTTCGCGGGTTAGAGACCCGCCAGGGCAGCGAGACCTCATCTCTACAATAAATCAAAAAATCAGCTGGGAGTGGTAGCGCATGCTTGTCATTCAGGCTACTTAGAAGGCTGAGGCGGAAGAATCACCGCAGCCCAGCAAGTCAAGGCTGCGGTGGCCGGGAGCAGCCACTGCACTCCACTCTGTGCGACAGAGTGGGACTCCAACTGAAAAAAATAAAAGAATTGATATGAAACCAAAAAAAAATCAAGAATAGCAAAAAGAATCTTATCAAAAAAAAAAACAAAGCAGGAGTTATCACTGTTCCAGACTTCAAACTTTACTATATGTTTACAGTAATCAACACAGTCTTGTATTGGTACGAAGGATAGGTCCTTGGCAAATAGATCAGGATAGAGAATGAAATCCTCAAATTCTCAACCAACGCTTCTTTGTAAAAAACTCCAAGACCCCTGGGTAATGGAGAACATATTCAGTAAATGGTGCTGAGAAAAAGTTGACCACATGCACAAAGTTGAAACAGGATCCCTAACTATCACCATACACATTAACTCTAAATGGATCAAAGACCTAAACGTACAACACCATATTATAATACTCTTTGAAAACACAGGAGACACCGTTATGGAAACTGGAACCGGAAACTAATTCCTCTTCAGAACCCTAAATACTCATGCTGTAATAAGTAAGATAGACAAGTGGAATCTCACCAAAATAATATACTTCAGCAAAACAAAAGAAACCATCAGAAGAACAGGAATACAACCATCAGAGTGGGGAAAACGATTCTCCAAGTATATATCTGTAAAAAAGCATAATATCTAACATCTATGAGAAACTCAAACACTCATAAAATTCAGAAACATTCCCTTTGAAAAGTGTACAAAATGCGTGAGGGGACACTTTTCATAAGAAGACATACGGGCAGCAAACAAACACATGAAAATTGCTCAGACTCACTCATCATCAAAGAAATGCAAATGAGAACACTTTGAAATATCACATACCCCCCTGTAAGACTGGTCATCACTAATAAAAAAACAGTAACAGAGGTTGGTAAGGATTTGGTAAAATAAATCCTTCTAAACTGCATGTGGACTGAAAAGTAGAGCAACATCTTTGGAAAAGAGTGTAGTGGTTTCAAAAGGGATAAGATATTGACCTACCATGTGGCTCAGTAATTCTCCTATAGAGAATATACCTGGAGGAACTCAAATCATTTCACAGAAAAGATACATACACAATTATGTTTTTTGCAGCTGTAATCACAATTGCAAACAACATGGTACCAACAATGTTGCCCATCACAGCAGGAATGGATAAAATAAATGTGGTATATACACTTTGGAATATTACGCAGCCATAAAAAAGGAGAGATATAAGGATTTTCAGAACTTTTGATGGATATGAGGAAGGTCCGTTTACAGTGATTTATAACAGAAACAAACTACAGAATTCCATATGTTCTCACTCATGAGCTAAACTTGATCACTTATAGTGCTGTAATAAAGTGATTGGTAGTCGTGGAAAACTGTTTAGGCCGAGGGGTGAGAATGACAGTGGAGGGATAGTGCTAAGGAAGCGAGGGGCATACCTCATCAACAAGGGAACTCGCATAATCAATGTTTGTATATCTAACTCTGAAATGTACACCACGTTTTTTAAAAAATAAAAATAAATAAATAAATGAATAAATAAATGAAAGCTGTAAAACATGCAACTGATTTTATTTGTTTATTTTAAAATGATTTCAATTCAGATTTTGGCCTAGAAATGTTCGTTATGCTGGGATTGATTTCTTAAGAATTGTATAATACTCCAATGATATCTCCTTTCCCTTTAATACATTGGAATATATGGTATAATTCTGC
>NW_006949550.1:0-4976 GCF_000164805.1 Carlito syrichta | reverse complement strand
AGTTAAGTCATTTGGCTAGCCAGGTGGCTAGCTATATAGCAAACTAGAAAATCAGCTGTCTGGCAAGCGGCCAGCTATTTAAGTCAGCTAGTTAAGTCAGCTGGCTAGTCAGGTGGCTAGCTAGTTAGTGAGCTTAAGTCGATTGGCTAGCCAGCAGACTAGCAAATTATGTAAGTTACTTAATTCTGACTAGTCTGCTAGCTAGCTAGGTAGAGAGCTAGTTAAGTTAGCTGGGTAGCCAGCTAGGTAACTAGTTAAGTCTGGTAGTTGTTCCAGCTGGCAAGCTGGTTAAGTCAACTTGTTAAGTCAGCTTGCTAGCCAGCTGGGTAGCTAGGTACCAACCTAGTTAATTCAGCTGGTTAGCCAGCTGGCTAGTTATTTAAGTCAGCTAGTTAATTTTCCTGGATTCCCAGTTGGCTAGCTAGGTAGCTAGCTAGTTAAGTGAGCTGGCTAGCCAGCTATCTAGCTAGTTAAGTCACCTAGTTAAGTCAGCTCGCTAACCAGCTGATTAGCTAGGTAGCTAGGTAGTTAATTCAACAGGAAAACCAGCTGTATATGTCAGTAACTAGCTAGTTAAGTCAGCTTACTAGCCACCTAGCTAACTGGAGATGTCAGCTGGTTAAGTCAGCAGACTAGCCAACTGTCTAACTAGTTATGTCAGATATTTGAGTCAGCTAGCTAGCCAGTTGGCTAGCTTCATAAATCAGCTAGTTAATTCAAGTGGCAAGCCAACTGGCTAGCTAGGCATCTTGATAGTTAAGTCAGCTGGATAGCCAGTTGGCCAGCTCATTAGGTCAGCTAGTTAAGTGAGCTGTTAGCCACCTGGCTAGGTAGGTAGCTAGCCAATTAAGTCAGCTGGCTAGCGGGATGGCTAGCTCACATATTCAGCGTATTAAGTGAGCTGCCTAGATGACTGACTAGCTAGATGGCTAGTTAGTTAAGACAGCTGGCTAGCCCAATGGCTATCTAGTTAAGTCTTCTAGTTACATCAGATGGCTAGCCAACTGGCTAGCTAGGTTGCTGGCAAGTTAAGATGGTTGTAATTTGGCTGGTTAGGTAGGTGGACATCTAATGAAGCCAGATGGTTAGCCAGCTGAGCAGCAGGGTGGCTGGCTAGTTAAGCTGGCTTTCTATCCCACTGTCCAGCCAGACGGCTGGCTATTTAAGCCAGCTAGCTAGGCAGCTGTCCAGCTCACTAGCCAGCTATATGGCTTCCTACACAGCAAGTCAGCCAGGTAGCTAGCTAGTTAAGCAAGCTGGCTAGCCGTCTAGCCCACCAGGTAGCAAGCTATTTAAGTCAGCTGGCTAGCCAGGTGGCTAGCTGGTTAAGTCAGCTATTTAAGTCAGCTGGCTAGCCACATATCTAGGTTGGTAGCTAGCTAATTAAGTCACCTGGTTAGCTGGATGGTTAGCTAGTTAAGTCAGGCAGTTATGTGAGCTGGCTAGCCAGTTGCCTAGCTATGTGGCTAGCTATTTTAGGAAGCTGACTAGCAGGATGGCTATCTAGTTAAGTCAGTTAGTTAAATCAGCTGCTTAGCCAGCTTCCTAAATAGGTGACTGGCAAGTTAAACTGCCTTGTTAGTAGGCTGGTCATTTAGGTGGCCAGCTAGTTAAGCTGGCTGGCTAGACAGGTGAACAGCAGGGTGGTTGGCTAGTTAAGCCGCCTGGCTGTCCCACTCTCCATACAGACGGCTGACTTCTTATTGCAGCTTGCTGGCCAGGTGACAAGCCCACTAGCTTGCAAGCCGACTGCCTAGCTAGCTAGTCAGCCAGGTAGGTAGTTAAGCCAGCTGGATAACCATATAGCCAACCAGGTAGCTAATTAGTTAAGTCAGCTGGCTAGCCAGGTAGATAGCCAACACACTAGTCAGTTAGATACTTCAGCTAGCTAGCCAGCTAGCTAATTAAGTCTGCTATCAATTGAGCTAACTATCCAGCTAGCCAGTTAATTCAGCTAGCTAGTCAGGTTGCTAGTCAGCTAGCTAGTTAAGTCAGCTAGCTAGACAGCCAGCTATTCGGCTAGATAGTTAAGTCAGTTAGCCAGTAGCCAGATATCTGGCTAGTTACATCAGCAAACTAGTGAGTTATTTATCTTGTTTGCTAGCTAGTTATGTCAGCTAGACAACCAGCTATCTTGTCAGTTAGCTAGTCAAGACAGCTAGCAAATCAGTTAATTACTTAGCTAACTAGTCGGCTAGCAACTCAGCTATATGGTCAGCTAACTAGTGGGCTTTCTCGCTTTCCATCAGGTCAGCTAACTAGTCAGCTGGCTCACCTGCCAACTGGTCATCAAACTAGTCAGCTTGCTCACCAACCAACAGGTCAACAAACTTGTCGGCTCACTCACAAGCCAACAGGACAGCTAACTAGCTGCCTTGCTTGTCAAATAACTAGTTAATTCAGCTCACCAGTGGGCTCACTAGCCGACCGAATAGTTAAGGCTGCTCACCCATTGGCTCACTAGCCAGCCAATTAGTAAAGTCGGTTCACCAGTTGGCTGACTCACCAGACAACTTGTTAATTCTTTGCTCACTTGCTGGCCAATTTGTTAAATCAACCCACTGGTCAGCTCACTTGCCAGTCGAATTGCTAATTCTTCTTACCTGTCAGCTCATTTGCCAGCCAACTAAATTCGGCTGACCAGTTTGCTCACTCACCGACCGACTAGTTTAGTCAGCTGACCAGTTGGCTCACTTGCAGGCTGACTAGATAAGTCAACTCACCTTTTGGCTCACTCACTTGCCAACTAGTTAAATAGCTAACCAGTCTGCCAACTAGCCAGCCAAACAGATAAGTCAGCTAAGCAATCGGTCGACTAGTGGACCAACTTGTAAGCTGACAAGTTAGTTCAGCTAACTAGTTGGCTGACATTTTAGGTCAGCTATCTAGTCGGTCAACTAGTTGGCAGACTAGTATTGTCAGTAAACAAGCAGGCAACTAGTTAACCTTGCTAACTAGTTGGCCAACTCGTTAGTCATCTAGTTAACCCTGCTAACTAGTCGACCAAATTGTCAGCCGACTTTGTAAGCCAGCTAACAAGTTGGCCGAGTAGTCAGTCAACATGTTAAATCAGCTAAGTAGTCAGCCTACTCAGCCAAAAATTTAAGTCACCTAGCCAACTCTTTAACCAACTAGCTAAGACAACTAGTTAACTCGTTTACTGCAGGGGGCCAGCCCCTAAAAATTTTGGCGAGTCCCTTGGAAGATGGGGTGGCGTCGGCGAATCTGTAGGAACAGATATTAAAAGAAAGAAAGATGAAAGGATAGATATAAAGAAGAAGGAAGAGACAGAAAGAAAGTGGACAACTGTTCAGTGAAATGAGCAGAAGCCATTTATTGAAAGTTACAGCAGATATTTACCCCAAAATTCTAGAGAGACGATCTCACAAGTCTTTCACGTGAACATGAAGCCAGGTGCAGGAGGGGCATCCCCCACCCACCAGATGTTTTCTCACATATCAGGAAGGACAAACCCCAAGATTGTCTTATTGTTCCCTTTGCTAGTTAATGCTCTTCAAAAGCAGTGCAACAATCCCTACTAGCCTAATGATGTTCTGAAAATCAGTAACTTCTAAAGATCACTCAATACCCATGATGACTAACTTAAATTTTATTACCTTTCTATTCGAAGCTAATACTACTTACACAATGCTATGGAAGCTCTTAATTATAGCTTAAACCAATTCCTAAAGAATGTGGCCCAGTACAAAGATCACGCTGGGCTCTATAGGATGTGGCCCAGTCCAAGGTGCACGGTGGGCCACATTTTGGAACAATAGACTACAATCTCTTAACAAAATGGCTATTCTAAAGTCCTATATATCTATAATAATTTCTCTGAAAGTTTCTAAATCCTGGTCCTAATATATAAAGCTGATCATCAGCAACAAAGCTTCTAAAAATAAAACCCAAATATAAACTGCAAATGTACTAAGGCCTAAACCACAATAGTAGAAATGGAGACAATGAAAATTCTAAAGTTAACTGTATTCTTATTAAACCTCAAAATATCATGATTGATCATGCTTGAACTAACATGACTCCCTGACGTTAGCTTGACCTATTCTACAATACTTTCTATGAATAAAATAAATTCAATTTCTATAATAGGTAGAAATTTCCTACACTAACTGTAGGTAAATCCGGACTAAAAGAATGCAGCCCAGTCCAAAGTATGTGCTGGGCCCTCAGGAATGTGGTCCCGTCCAAACTTTGTGCTAGACCATTTCTGAAAACTCTAGATAATCATCTATACCATTGAAAATCTGAAAACAGCTCTCCGTAAGTATATATTAATTCTACAAATATACTTTTAAATCTTATAAAGACGCTTGTACCATATAAAAGGCTCCCAAATGTGACCTGAATTTGAATTATATCTACTACCTAAACCAAAACCACAGTTTATGGGAAACAGGAACAATGGGTTTCTAGAGTGAGCAATGCCTGTCACAGTCACAGAGCCTTCAGCTTAGGCCAGCAGAGTTCCTTTATGTTGCTTGTGCTGCATGGTAAAATGAGGAGGAAAATGGGGTCAACGGCTCCTGAACACATTCTAGCTGTCTCAGGGTCCACGTCCCTCCCTGATCCCTAACGCTTAGTGGGACTCTGTGGCCGGCTCCCAACATCTCCCCCTTTTTTATTTTTGAGCACAAAATCATGAAACTCGGTGTTGAGCTGAGAAATGTTCTCTTCAGTACTCTGAAAATAATTGCAAGTAGGCATAGCAACACAGGAATCACTGTCCCGCAAATTCCCACATTAATGAGTATAGACATCAATGACTTTTGATTAACAAACAATGAGAAGTTATTAAATATGGAGCTAGCCAATTCATAGAACCGAAACTGCTTTTCAGCAACAGTCATCTCCTGCATGTCTTGATGTAATTTAGTAAGGTTTATACTCGAGTCTGAATGATTCCAAATTCCAAGGATATGATTCTTTATCTTTTCCCAATTATGGACAGACTTATG
>NW_006949549.1:2053-3277 GCF_000164805.1 Carlito syrichta | reverse complement strand
GACTAACAAGAATCAGTGTTTCGAAGCAAGAATCTGGGTTATGGGAGTCTTCATATACAGGAAACTGCACAGCCTCTTTCCAAGAAAGAATAAGGAATCTTGTTTTCACAAGTCCTCAATGCCAAAAATCTACAGGGCGTCTTGCTGAGTGCTAAAGAATAATCCGGTTTTCAAAGCAGGAATCTGGGGAATGGAAGTCCTCACATACAAGAAACTGCACTGGCCCTTGTTAGGGACGAATAATAAATCTGGGTTACATGAGTCCTCAATTCTAAAAATGTACAGGTCGTCTAGCTAAGGCCTACAAGACTCCGGGCTTCAACGTCCCAATATTTTTCAGAGCTGTTTCCTATGTGGTTATTATGAAACAGTCACTCCAGAAATCCAGCAACATTCTGCTCCTCTCGATAGTTTAAACGAAAAAATGGCACTAGAAGTCCATTAAGATTCTCTATCCTCTAATGCCAAATTCCAGGACACAAGTAATCATCTCGGGTTTTTTGAATGTAAGTCCTGAGTTCAGGGTTGCCTCGTGCTCCAGAAACTTCTAGTAGTTCAGCTATTCGGAATTAGGACCTTGGGTTTAGATGTTGCACCATGTTTAGAAGGTATTTTTGGGAGGGCACCAGGGTCTTGTTTTCCAAGTCCATAGGAACAATCTGGAGTCTTTCTATTGGGAGCCACGGGTCTGGATTTCCAGGGAACCGGGAAAAATCTGGTCGTTTTTCTGAGAACGAAACAGGAGTCTCAGACATTAAGTCCCCAGAAGGCTTCTACTCATGTTACCAATGGGGAACTAGGAAAATCAGTTGGCATGTGCCCAGCAAACTTCTGGACAGTTGTTAATTTTTCCCTGGCTTAGGTAGTTCACATACGTAGAAGCATACAGGAATTTTCTAATGCTAATCAGGAATTTGGAGTCCCACTCTCCACACTTTTCAGAACTAATTCCTATATCCGTACCACAAATCTGTCATTATCGATTCCCAGGAACCTGCTGCACTTCTTCTTAGTTGTAACAGAGAATCTGGCCATCTACTCGCCTTTTTTTGCAGGAGGCTGTAAGGCCAGATTCCAGAAACCAAGGAATCATCTCGCCATTTTTAGTGTAATTTCTGACTTCAGGTTTACCTCCTAATCCAGAAACTATTGCTGGAATTTTAGATTGATATTCATACTTGGGATTAGGAGTTCCCACATATTTAGGACATATTCTTAAAGGGG
>NW_006949549.1:0-922 GCF_000164805.1 Carlito syrichta | reverse complement strand
GCACTAGTCCTCAATCCCAAAAATCGACAGGGCGTCTTACTAAGAGGTAACCAAAAATCCGGTTTCTGAAGTAGGAATCTGGGTAATGGAAGTACTCATATACAGGAAACTGCACTGCCTGTTGCTAAGGAAGTATAAGGCATAAGGTTACACATGTCTTCAATCCCCCCCAAAAATTCAGGGCGTCTTGCTAAGGCCAAACACGAATCAGGGTTTTTGATGCATGAATCTGGGGAAATGGAGTCCTCACAGACAAGCAATTACATGGCCTTTTGCTAAGAAAGAATAAGGAATCTGGGTTACACGTGTTCTCAATCCCAAAAATCTACAGGGGGCCTTGCTAAGGGCTAAACAAGATTCAGGTACTTGAAGCAGGAATGTGGTTTATAGTCCTCATTACAGGAAACTGCGGCCTTTTGCTATGGAAAACTAAGGAATCTGTTTTAAATGGTTCGTCTATCACAAAATCTATATGACATCTTGCTAAGGGCAGGGCAACATTCAGTATTTTGAAACAGGCATCTGGGGAATGGTAGTCCTCATATACAGGACACTACATGGCCTCCAGCGAAGGAAGAATAAGGAATCTGTATTGAACGAGTCCTCAATCCGAAAAAATTCTCAGGGCGTCTTGCTACGGGACATACAACAATCAGGGCTTCGAGCTCCCCTCATATTTTGGAGCTATTTAGCATGTGGATATTACGAATCAGTCAATTCAGGGCTCCAGCATATAATGGTCCTCTTGATAGTTGTAAACAGGTATCTGGCACTACAAGTCGGTTAGGTTCCTCGGGACAAATAAGGCCAGATTCCAGGACAAAAAGGATCATTTGCCATATTTCGATGTAACTCAGGTTTTCAGATGAACCTTGTGATTCTCAAACTTCCGTTTGTCCTTTTATTTGAGAAGAGCAGAGGG
>NW_006949548.1:0-1011 GCF_000164805.1 Carlito syrichta | reverse complement strand
CCTTCTTTATTCTGTTTTTCAGGGAAGGTGTGATTACTTTTGTTTCACTTGTATAATCTCTTGTTCTTCCTTATGAGGGTCCAATGACTTCATTCACTTTTGAGGTTGGAGTGTGGGCTGCGGGCTGTGCTTTTCACAGTTTTGAGGTTTAATTGTGGGGTAAACTGTGATTCAGAATAAATGCTGATTACAGCATCCACCAACAGGTGTATGAGCACACAGGAAGCTATTTTCTACTGCCTTACAATCTGTCTGTGCACCAGGGAGTAGCTTGTGTCCCTGGAGCAAAAGGAGCTACATAAGAGGAAAATAATGGAGGAAGGGGTGTCAATAGGAAGTTAGAAAGTGAGAAGAGTGAGAGGGAAAACAGACTTACATACCAACTAACAGGTGAAAAAGAGACACAATGCTGGAGAGAAGTGAAAAAAAATCACAAAAGGAAAATTTCCTGAAGAACATGGTAGCTACACAGAGACAGTCCAATATGCCCATGAAACAGATAGTGTAAGTTAGAAAGCAAACAATAGTGAGCCAAACATACAGTCAGAATGGTAAAACGAAAGGTCAAAATAAGAGATCAGACTAGTTCTGTAATCTTTCCTTAGTGGCTAAAGTCACTTGAGCTCTGATATCCAGCCTCTCCCCTTTGTTTTTGTTGCAGGCAGCTAGCTTGCTGCCTGGGAGGTCTGTGACTCTTAGTTGTCTCAGTCTGTTCAGTGTAGGGGAGGGGCTTTGTCTCTTGTTTAATGACGTCACTGTGAGAAACGAGTTGGAGGCTCTGACAGGTGGGCAGGGTGATGCAAATCTGCCTGGAGAATGGCAGAGGTGGTAGCTTCACTTTCACATTTAGGGATGTTCGTCTTCCTAGTGGTAATAAAGAATCTGTCCAATTGCTTGACTTTTTTTGCAGGAGACTGTAAGGCCAGATTCCACAACCCAGTGAATCATCTTGCCATTTTTAGTGTAATTTCTGGCTTCAGTTTTTCCTCCTATTCCAGAACAATTGCTGGA
>NW_006949547.1:0-983 GCF_000164805.1 Carlito syrichta | reverse complement strand
CACTGGGTAAAACTGAGAATTGGAGGTCTTGCCCAGAAGACTCATCAACCCATCCTGATATCATCAGAGGTTTGGGATTTTTTAGGAAAAGTATGTGCATTATTCAACTGTTTTTTTAACTTTTAATTTTTTTATTCTAAAGATGTAGGGTACAGTTCAGGGTTAGGTATACAAATGTTCGTTATGCAGATGCCCTTGTTGATGAGGTATGCCCCCCTTCCCCAGGCAGAGTCCCACTACTGCCAATCTCACCCCCCCCCCACCTTCCCCACCTCCTGGCAGTTTCCTGCTACTGCCAATCCTTTTCTTATAGTATTACAATGATTGTTCAAGGTCGGTCACAAGTGAGAACATGTAATACTTGGTTCTTTGTTTTTGTGAAAGATCACTCGGTATTATAGACGCTAAGTCCATCCAGGTTGCTGTGAAGTTCACGATTTTGTCCCTCTTTATGGCTGTGTAATATTCCCTCATGTATATGTACATTTTTTAATCCAGTCCTCTTTTGATGGGCAGCACGGTTAGTTCCATGTTCTTGCTACTGTAAACAATGCTGTGATGAACATACATGTGCAAGTATCTTTTTTACAGAGTGATTTGAGTTCTTCTGGGTATATTCTGAGTAGGGGAATTGTGGGGTCATACGGAAGGTCGATTTTTGGATCTTTTAGGAATCGCCACACTGTCTTCCACAGAGGCTGTACTAGTTTTCAATTCCACTAACAGTAGAGAAGTGTTCCCTTTTTGTCATATCCTCTCTAGCATCTGTTGTCTTTGAGTTATTGATAGTCATCTGTACTGGAGTTAGGTGGTATCTCAGTGTTGTTTTAATTTGCATTTCTTTGATGACTAGTGAAGTTGAGCATTTTTTCATGTATCTGTTGGTTGCTCATATGTCTTCTTTTGAGAAATGTTTATTCGTATCTTTTGCCCACTTTGTATGGGGCTGGGTTTTTTTCTTTTCAGCTCATTTGAGTTCCTTG
>NW_006949546.1:0-823 GCF_000164805.1 Carlito syrichta | reverse complement strand
CCAAGTGCTCATGCCATAAGAGATAAGATAGACAAGTGGGACCCCATCAAACTGACAAGCTCTGCCAAGCCAAAGAGAAACCATCAAGAGAGTGAGGAGACAGTCCACAGACTGGGGAAAAATATTTGCCAACTGTATGTCTGACAAAGGCGTAACATCTAGGATCTACAAGGAACTCAAATGAGCTGAAAAGAAAAAAACCAGCCCCATTACAAAGTGGGCAAAAGATACGAATAAACATTTCTCAAAAGAAGACATATGAGCAACCAACAGATACATGAAAAAATGCTCAACTTCACTAGTCATCAAAGAAATGCAAATTAAAACAACACTGAGATACCACCTAACTCCAGTACAGATGACTATCAATAACTCAAAGACAACAGATGCTAGAGAGGATATGACAAAAAGGGAACACTTCTCTACTGTTAGTGGAATTGAAAACTAGTACAGCCTCTGTGGAAGACAGTGTGGCGATTCCTAAAAGATCCAAAAATCGACCTTCCGTATGACCCCACAATTCCCCTACTCAGAATATACCCAGAAGAACTCAAATCACTCTGTAAAAAAGATACTTGCACATGTATGTTCATCACAGCATTGTTTACAGTAGCAAGAACATGGAACTAACCGTGCTGCCCATCAAAAGAGGACTGGATTAAAAAATGTACATATACATGAGGGAATATTACACAGCCATAAAGAGGGACAAAATCGTGAACTTCACAGCAACCTGGATGGACTTAGCGTCTATAATACCGAGTGATCTTTCACAAAAACAAAGAACCAAGTATTACATGTTCTCACTTGTGACCGACCTTGA
>NW_006949545.1:0-2733 GCF_000164805.1 Carlito syrichta | reverse complement strand
GGCATACAGGAACACAACTGGTTATTTAAAGTTTTTATATGCATTATCTTTTTGTGTGTACATCTATTTTTCAATATATTTGTTGAATTTTTATGTAAACATTCATATATTATCTATGAGTATGAGTAGTTCCCCCCCATGTAGTTTTTGTTTGTTATATTGTACTGGCTGGAAGGTTCAATTCAATGTTGAAGAGGAGTAGTGCCCACAGAAATTCCTATCACATTCTTGAATTTTAGGGAGTTTATACACTTAATTTTTCCATACTTTTTATAGACTCCTTTAACACAGCAAATAATTTGCTTTCTAGTCTTTGCTTAGTACTTGAATCAAGAATCAATAATCAGTACTGAATTTGAACAAATGCTTTTTCTGTGTTGAGGATTGTGTCATTTTTCATTAATTTCTCATGTCATGAATTTATTAATTTTTTTCATTACTTCCAAGATGTCACCTCTGTGTCTTTTGGCTTATAAAGTTTCTGATGAGAAGTCTGCTGTTATCCTTATATTAGTTCTACAGTTAAATTATCATTGCGTCTTAGAAGTGAACCTATCTTGAATACTAATATTATTATTTTAAACATATTTCTGGACTCAGTGTATTGTGTATTTTATTAGAAATTTTCCTTGTAGGGTCTCTACATGTGGATTTGAAGTTTGATGTTCCATGTGTTTCTTGTCTAATTCTTTATTAAAGTTATTGTATTCCCACTTCTCATGAATTATCTATATCTCCATCTTGAGCAATATTGTCAAACACCATTCTTATTGTATGCTTATTTTGCAACCATATTTCTGCTTTATTAAAATGTGTATACAATTCTTTTCTCACCTTTTATTGAGTTTTTAAAAATTATTGAGAGTGCATTTACAGGTAATGAAGTCCAGTTCTTTCACAGAGTGTGTTTTACAATTTTTTTCTCTTCTTCTGTGGTTTATTTGTTTATTAAACAAAAATTTTTTAAGCAGGATTTATTGAGGACAGAAAAGTTCCCACAGTGAAAGGGGATCTGAGGGAGTTGCCCAGTTTATTTTTTAAGTGTCTTTTGAGAAACCAAATTGTCTGAGTTTTTATTAAAACCATGGTTTCTTTAAAACATTTTTATTTTGAATCCTACCTAATAAACTTTGCCTTACCTGGGTTTCCAATACATTTTAAAATATACTTTATAGCATTAGGCTTTACACCTAATTCTTTAATTCATTTTTAAATATGGTTCAAAATAAGGGTCAAGATACTTTTGACATAAGGTGTTCAATTTTTTCCAAAACCGTTTGTTGCAAAGACTGAAATTCCTTCAAAAAATCAAAAGATGTGGGAATTTCTTGACTTACTATGTTCTTATATTGATCTACATTTTCAATCCTTTTTTTTTTTTTTTTTTGAGTTGGAGTCTCACTCTATCACCCAGACTGGAGTGCAATGGCTGCCCCCGGCCACTGCTGGTCTCCACGATCCTTCCGCCTCAGCCTTCCAAGTAACTGGAACTACAGGCGCGCACTACCACGCCCAGCTAATTTTTGATTTGTTGTAAAGATGAGGTCTCGTCAAGTTGCCCAGGCTGGTCTCGAACCCGCAGGCTCAGGCAATCCACTCACCTCGGCCTCCCAAAGTGCTGGGATTACAGGCTGAGCCACCAAGCCCAGCCCATTTTCAGTCTTTTAATATAATTCATTGCTTTTCTAGTTAATTAAGCTGGTAACTTACTTATGAGATGTTGATTTATCTAAATCTCATAAATATAGACTTTAAAGAAAAAAAGACTTGAGCCTTGTCCAAGTTTGTACTTTATGTTTCTACTTGTCCAATTCCAAATATTTCCCAAATATTCTTGTGATCTCTTTTGACATGGGTTAATTTAGAAATACCTTGTTCAATTTTCAATCATTGGAATTTATACAGGTATTTTAAATGATTAATTTATGCTTTAATACATGGTTGTGAGAAATTATACTTTGTGTGATAGTAATACTTTAAGGTATATTTGCTTTTGTTTTATGGTCCAGAATATGGTGTATCCTGGCAAATTTCTTTCTTTTTTTTTTTAGTTGAAGTCTCACTCTGTCGCCCAGGCTGGAGTGCAGTGGCATACCCACAGCCACCGCAGCCTTGACTTGCTGAGCTAAAGCTATCCTTCCACCACAGCCTTCCAGGTAGATGGAAATACAGGCACCCACCACCATTCATGGCTAAATTTTTTTTTTTTTAATTTAATGTTGACACGAGCTCTCGCCAAGTTGCCCAGGCTGATCTAGAACCCCTGGGTTTAGGCAATCATCTCACCTCAGTTGCCCAAAATGCTGGAATTATAGGCTTGAGCCACGGCATCTGGTCTGGCAAATGTATCATGTTTACGTTTAGAATATATTTGCTATGGTTAGACCAGGTATTCTCTAAATTAATTAACTTTATTAGGGTGTTTCCAGTCTTCCATATACTTACTGTATTGTTGCCTGGCATGTCTATTACAGAGAGAGGAGTGATGAAGTTTGACACTATACTTTTCAGTGTCTTGTTCTCCTTTCACTGCCTATCAGTTTTTGTTTTTATGTATTTTCAAGAGTTTTTTTATACAGACACTTTTAGGCTTGTTAGTTGAAAGGGTAAAATTGGTAAAATCAAAATGAAAGAGCCTTAGCTAAAGTGCAGATAGTTGAAAAGCAGTCATTTAAATTTTTTTTTTTTTAATTTTATTATAAAGATGGTACTTTCGAGGTTGGGTATACAAAT
>NW_006949544.1:0-3621 GCF_000164805.1 Carlito syrichta | reverse complement strand
AAACAGTTAGATTTATTAAATGTAATCTTTAGTAAATTAATTGTATGAACTCAGCATACATAAACACTGCATATCTCTTTGTCTTCTCTAATTTCTCTCAAAAGATTTATCATTTATCCCATCTAAGTCTTAGATATTTTGCTTATATTTACTAAGTATTTTACTTTATGACAGTTTTACTGATATCATAAATACTTAATTTTTAATTATATTTTCTTGATATTTGTTGCCCTTTTACATAATGAAGTTTAATTAACGATCTCAGATCCAGTTGCTGATTATTTGCAATAATTTGTCTGTGAACATTTGTTTTTGTTTTTGAGTAAACAGTGATATTATTTACAAAAAGTTTAAAATTTTAAACATTTCTTCTTTTTATCATAGATTGAATAATATTCCTACAAAGATATGTGCATTATATCTCTGCAACTTGTGAATAGTACCTAATAAGGTGAAAGAGGGTTTCATAGATGTGATTAAGTTATGGACCTTGAAATGGGAATATTATGCTGGATTATGCAGTTGGGTCTTAAATGCAATTGTAAGTGTGTTTATAAGAGAAAGGTAGAGGGGAATTTGACACAATACAAGAGAAATCAATGGGGTCATACAGACAGAGGTTAAAGAAATGTGGCAACTTCAATAAATCAGGTTATTGAAGTAACAAGCCAAGGAACACTGGCAGCCACCAGAAGAGAAAAGAAATGATTTATCCCCTAGAATCTCTTGAGGAAGTAGGGCTTATAGACATCATGATTTTAACCAAATGAAAAAGATTTCAGATTTCTGGTCTCTAGAACTGAAAGAGAACAAATGTGGGTTGTTTTAGGCCACCAAATTTGTGGTAGTTTTTATAGCAGTCACAGAAAATTGGTTCTCTAATTCTTATGCCACTGAGTTCTCATTGCTATTTTATTTGATTTGCTAAGAAATCCAGCATAATAATGAATGGAAATAACAGGTATCCTGATTTTAGGAGAATATTCTAATTTTTCTTTCAATTTAGGTTGTTGTTTGTTGTATATGTGTATGTATTCCTTTTATTGGGTTAAGGAAACTTTCTACTTTTAACTTACTAGAAATGTTTTAATCAAGATTTTTATCTATTTAATATAATGAATAATACCTATAAGTGTATCATACTAAGTAAATTCTTTTTTGGAAGAAAACCAACGTGATCATTGAGTATAATCTTTTGAATATACTCTTGGATGTTTGTCAATATTTATTTAGGATTTTTGCATCTATTTTCACAAATGTAAGTGATCCATGATTACTGAATAAAATAAGTAGTAAATCTTCTTTTTGTATAGTCTGGATGAGTTTGTACGAAACGTGAATTAATTTTTAAACATTTTTAGAACTCAACTGTAAATCCTCTCGACTGGGAGTTCTCTTTGTGAAAAGATTTTAAACTGCTACTTCAATTTCTTAAATATAGAATATTGTTAGATCCTATTTCTTTTTCTGTCACCTTTGACAAGTTACATTTTTTAAATACTTTATTTTTGTGTTATCATATTATGTAAGTTTTAAAAATTGTTGGGATAAAATCATATATAGAATACTAAATTTTAAGCTTTGTTAAGCCTAATCTATGCTTGAGAAAATTTTTATTATATCTTCACTTTTGAATAAAAATTAACTGAACTTCCAGTGTCAATCTGTAACCATATCCCAATTTTGGAATACAATAATTTTTATTTTTGCTTTATTTTTATTTGTCATCAATTCTCTTGGAGCTTTATCTATTTTGTATCTTCATTATGTCTCCCAATATTTTATTTTCCTTATTTTTATTTGTCCCTCCTTTAAGGAAGACTAGATTTAACAATTATTTTTCTGTCTAGTATAATTTGGCTTTTCATATAAATTATAATTCCTTTATTCTTTTGTTTCATTCTGGAAGGGCTCTTCAACGTGACCTTCCAATCAATGATGTATTCTTCAGTTCTTTTCAATATACTATATAGATCATCTTTTATGTTATTTATTTTAATTATTGTTTATATTTAATAATTCATTTAATTATTTCTTTAAAATTCATGTTACTAATATATTTTATCTTTTTTACTGTGCTTTTAATCTGTATTTCAAAATTGTTAATGTCTTTGATTCTGATGGTATCCAGTTTGTTAAAATTGTGGTTAAAGTTCTCATGAACTCATATTTCCCTGAGAGTGCTCAGCTTTTTTGTCCATGACTACATTTGTAAAGGTTATATCTTAGTCTTGGTCAGCCCAGAATATCTCAAAAAAGGAGGAAAGGTGGTCCCCAGGTTGTAGGCCTCAGGGCAACAAATCACTTCATTTTGATATTTCTCTGTGCTCAAGTTTCTTCTTTACTCTTTTGTCTCTAGGGAAAGCATTATATGGATTTGTAGTATATCAGCACCAAGAGTTTAATAATGGAGAAATTGTTGATTTATTTGCAGAGGCTAGTCATATACAGTTGTTTAAACATCATTTCAGAAGTTTAGGCTTTGTACTGTGCAGATAATATCCCTGCAGCAAACTACACTAGTAGTTGAGACATTGGCCTTGCCTTTTTTTCAGTGAGGAGGCAGGTGTTTTATTTTACCTAGGCAAGTAGAGCAGGTAAAGGCAAGGGGAAAACCCCAAACACTTCACAATAGCCCCATCCCACCTTCTCAATGACAATAACTACGAACAACATTTCAAAACATCTTTCATCTTCCCAGTTGTGTATTTACTTATTTTTTCCCTAAATTTTATTTTCCCTTTCTAGTTTCTTAGGTCTAGTTTCTTAGGTCTAGTTTCTTTCTAGTTTCTTTTAGGAGGGAAACATTAGTCTGTACTAGTTTAAAATATATTGTTTAATAAGTCTGCAAAAATAGGTATTAGTTGATGCTTATTTTTGTTTATTACTTCATTAATAAGGACATTAAGATTCAGAGAAGTTAAATAATTTACTTCACGTCAAAAGACTACTAATGGAAGGTCCAACATTAAAAGTACCAAATTTCCTGAATCATAAGAGCCATGAATTTTATAACATATTTTCAGGAAGAAAAAGAACAAGATTTTATGGTTGCTAGGATGCACTTTGTTTTATATATAAATCTTTCTTAAATAAGCATGAGCTCCTTCAATCAATGGCAAGTCAGAATTTAATTGTCAGCCTTTTTTCTTTGATAATAATATACAATGGTTGGAATCTTGGACATCAGAAATAGTTATTATAAATATATTTTTTATTAATACCTATATACATTTTATTATAATTAAATGTGAAAAATGGATGTTTAAAAAACTGTAAGTGTTCTGCTTCCAAATATTCTATTCTACTTATCAGAAACTACATTGCACGATCTGTTAATTACAAACTTATTGCCATATATATAAAGAAATAAGCATTTGGAAAAGTGATGAAAATTCCAGGAATCTTTCACAATGTGTCATTCTCTCCTTTTTTGCAACACATGTCAATTAATTATTTTATATAAAAAATTATTTTGAAGCATTCTAGAAATTGTAACAATAAGGCAGAATATTGATTATGTAGCACTTTGTAGACTCTTATTCATGTACTGAAATGTAACATAGAACGTCTATTTGCACATGGATGCGTGTTCTTACAGACATCTAGAAGTATTATTTT